>NW_026866119.1:0-73884 GCF_026571515.1 Ruditapes philippinarum | reverse complement strand
GAGCATGGTTTAGGTAGAATTCAAAGCAATGGTTTAGAAAGCAATCCTAACAGTGGTCCCTCCTGATGGAAGAAGAGACGAGACGAGACTTATGTGTGAAAACTGGAAGACCTTTTTACAGACATTTTAACTGTGTATATTATTATTTAGAAACAAAATAAACTGTGTTGTGACAAATTTTGAGAGGAGTTAATTATAAACTGTGACATTCCATAAAAACAAACAAGAGGGCCATGATGGCCCTGAGGTCGCTCACCTGTATATAGGCCCCCCAACCCCCACTCACCCCCAACGTTGCAGGGCCAATTTAACCCAAGGGCTTTTATTTGCACAAACTCGGTAGACACCCATAAGAAGATGTTTCATGCTAAACATCTAAGCTCTAGCTCATTGGGCTTTTTGAAAGAAGATTTTTTTTTAAGTTTTTACTATACACATATAGTTAAAAACAATGACACCCCTGGGGCCGGACCAGTTTTGACCCCAGGGCTTTTATTTGAACAAACTTTGTAGACACTTACTAGAAGATGTTTCATGCTTAATATCTAAACTCTAGCTATTTGGGTTTTTTCAAAAAAGATTTTTAAGTTTTTGTTATACACATATAAAGAAAATCAATGACCCCCAGGGCGGGGCCAATTTTGACCCCAGGGCTTTTATTTGAACAAACTTTGTAGACACTCACTAAAAGATGTTTCATGCATAATATCTTAACTCTAGCTATTTGGGTTTTTTCAAAGAAGATTTTTTTAAGTTTTTGCTATACACATATAAGGAAAATCAATGACCCCCGGGGCGGTGCCAATTTTGACCCCAGGGCTTTTATTTGAACAAACTTGGTAAACACCTATTAGAACATGTTTGATGCTAAATAGGTTAGCCATAGCTCTTTGAGTTCTTTAAAAGAAGATTTTTTAAGTTTTTACTATATGCATATAGGGAAAATCAATGATCCCCCAGGGCTTTTATTTGAACAAACTTGGTAGACACTTATTAGAACATGTTTCATGCTAAATATCTTAGCTTTAACTCTTTTGGTTCTTTAAAAGAAGATTTTTTAAGTTTTTACTATATGCATTTAGGGAAAATCAATGACCCCCTGGGGTGGGGCCAATTTTGACCCCAGGGCTTTTATTTGAACAAACTTGGTAGACACCTATTAGAACATGTTTGATGCTCAATATCTTAGCCATAGCTCTTTGAGTTCTTTAAAAGAAGATTTTTTAAGTTTTTACTATTTGAATATAGGGAAAATCAATGACCCCCCCCCCGGGGCGGTGCCAATTTTGACCCCAGGGCTTTTATTTGAACAAACTTGGTAGACACCCATTAGAACATGTTTCATGCTAAATATCTTAGCTCTAGCTCTTTTGGTTCTTTAAAAGAAGATTTCTTAAGTTTTTACTATATGCATCTAGGGAAAATCAATGACCCCCCGGGGCGGGGCCAATTTTGACCCCAGGGCTTTTATTTGAACAAACTTGGTAGACACTTATTAGAAGATGTTTCATGCTAAAAATCTTAGCTCTAGATCTTTTGGTTCTTTAAAAGAAGAGTTTTTAAGTTTTTACTATATGCATATAGGGAAAATCAATGACCCCCCTTGGGCTGGGCCAATTTTGACCCCAGGGCTTTTATTTGAACAAACTTGGTAGACACTTATTAGAACATGTTTGATGCTAAATATCTTAGCCATAGCTCTTTGAGTTCTTTAAAAGAAGATTTTTTAAGTTTTTACTATATGCATATAGGGAAAATCAATGACCCCCCCCCACCCGGGGCGGGGCCAATTTTGACCCCAGGGCTTTTATTTGAACAAACTTGGTAGACATTCACTAGAAGATGTTTCATGCCAAATATCTACGCTCTAGCTCTCGTGGTTTTTTAAAAGAAGATTTTTTACGTTTTTACTATATGTATATAGGGAAAATCAATGACCCCCAGGGGCGGGGCCAATTTTGACCAACCGGCTTTTATTTGAACAAACTTGGTAGACACTCATTAGAACATGTTTCATGCTAAATATCTTAGCTTTAACTCTTTTGGTTCTTTAAAAGAAGATTTTTTAAGTTTTTACTATATGCATATAGGGAAAATCAATGACCCCCCGGGGCGGGGCCAATTTTGACCCCAGGGCTTTTATTTGAACAAACTTGGTAGACACCTATTAGAACATGTTTGATGCTAAATATCTTAGCCATAGCTCTTTGAGTTCTTTAAAAGAAGATTTTTTAAGTTTTTACAATATGCATATTATAGAGAAAATCAATGACCCCCCGGGGCGGGGCCAATTTTGACCCCAGGGCTTTTATTTGAACAAACTTGGTAGACACCCATTAGAACATGTTTCATGCTAAATATCTTAGCTGTAGCTCTTTTTGTTCTTTAAAAGAAGATTTTTTAAGTTTTTACTATATGTATATAGGGAAAATCAATGACCCCCGGGGCCGGGCCAATTTTGACCCCAGGGCTTTTATTTGAACAAACTTGGTAGACACTCACTAGAAGATGTTTCATGCCAAATATCTAAGCTCTAGCTCTTACGGTTTTTTAAAAGAAGATATTTAAAGTTTTTTCTTTCGGTTGCCATGGCAACCAGAGTTCTGCATGGAATTAAATTCTTTGAACAATTTTTAAAGGTGACCACCAAAGGAACATTCCTGTGAAGTTTGGATGAAATTGGCTTAGTGGTTTATGAGGAGATGTCATTTAAAGTAAAAGTTTACGGACGGACGGACGCCGGACGAAAAGCGATCACAAAAGCTCACCCTGTCACTGTGTGACAGGTGAGCTAAAAAAAACAGTTATATTTATATTATTAGATTCTTTTTCATTTTCATATAGAATTTGCATTCCGTGAACATGTTAGTTGTATTTATCAGGGTGGACATATGTTTTTTAGAATTTATTCTGTTAATTGTAATTAACAAGATGGACTTATGTGTTTAGAAGTTATTCTTTTTTGTTTAAATAAGTATAAGAATTTTATTCTATTGAAGTTTTTATTGTTTATTGTGTTGTTAGCAGCATAATCCTAAATATTTTTATGACATTTCGAGGACGAAATGGGAAAAACATTTAAGAGTAAAGTTTTTCTTTTTTAAGGGGGAGCTTTGTGGTAAAGTTAGGAATCTATTCATTTGATTATGCTGCATTATGTAAATATTATGTCATATTTTGTAATTTAAAGTTACATCATTGTTCATTTATTTTTAATCAATCACTAGTAGATATCTAATTATGATCAAGGGAGATAATCATGATTAAGTCTTACAGGTTCCCTTGACAACTAGGAAAGGGAGATCACTCTTGTTTAGCTAAATAAGGGCTATTTATTTTAATCATTTTAACAAGTATACAAGTATTCTAATGATGATTTTCTTTGTGTTTTTATTATTCACAGTATAAATATTATGTATCTTTAATAATTCTGTATTTTATGTAAATAATATTGAGTTTTGAACACATTCTAAGGGAACTACTTTTTGGGGACTACTTTCTCAAAAGTTCCAGGGCTATTCTATTTATAGAATTAGGGATGAATCATGTATCACTTTTGTTTTGCACATTTTACTTACTTTAATCATTAGTTATTAGAACTTTAGTATTAGAAATAAGATAAGTTAATTCTTTAGTATATTTTGATTATATATTTGTCATTTTAAGAGTGATAATTATAGAGTTCTATTTATAGATTTGACTAATTAAACCTGAATAACCTCTTTTAGACCACTTAGACCAACCCAAAGTTTGTTCCATTATTTGTAGGGAATTTATGCAAACAATCAGTCAATGTTTTATTGTTTATTGATTTCATTATGTTCATTATCACTTTGTTTTGTATTTGTTTGTTGTAAATACATATTGTTATATTAAAAAATACATTTTTGTTTGCAAATATATGTTAATTTAGTAATTATGCTAAATCTCACACAACCTAGTTAAAGGATAGTCCATTATGGTCATTTCTGATTGGTTGTTGAGATTTGCAGCATCTTTTGTGTCATAAATAGGGATGCAGACCCTGTTTTCAACAGAATTTTGGCAACACTTAGAATAATAACTTTAAAAGGAAGGAACAACTAGGAAACTTCAGGAAAATAGGTTTATATTTTTGGCATTTAGTTAATTAATTAAACTTAATTAGTTCCTTTCATATCTTTTGGCATTTTTATCTTTAGTATAAATTTAGAAGCTTATTGAGATCAGAGTTTTGTAACAGGGACTTTGTCACTGTTTATATAACAGAAAAGTGATTGTTTTCCACTGAGATTACAACACTGTCTGTTGTATTATATGAGAATATACAGTTGAACAGCCTGATCGGTGGACCTGTGAGCCTCCCATTAGCCAACTGGTATTCTTCAGCTGAATAACCGCTTTCCCTGATCTCAGTTATTTGTTATCTTAAATTAAGTAATATTCAAATAACATTTTAATAGAGAAACAATTAAACTAGTTTTAATGTAAATAAACTTGAATTTATTTTTATAAATGTAGATATAGCTGAAATTATTTCTTCATCTTATTTTACTTCTGTAATTTAGCATTTTACATTTAATTAGAAACAGAACTTAACTTTAAGTGAACTCATGTCAACTTTAGCAGTTTTTCTTGCTTGTCTAAATGTAATTTGCCATTTGTTTATTCTTTGTGCTATTTTAGTATCAGTTTCAATTATTTCTATTCAGAATCACATTTTGCAAACTTGGTTATCACTTGTTCAAAATAATTTTGCACTGTTTCATAACATCACTTTTCCACCCTGTATGTAAAGTTGTTTTATTTGAAGAGTTATCTTGTTTATTGAATACATTTCATCAAAACAGCCCGTTGTTTCTTTTCTCTATGTAGTTAAAATTACAATTTTTCCTAATTAATTAGAGAGTAAAATTATCGAACCTGAAATGTTAACTTTCCGGTCAAGTTAACTGATATATTTTGTCTTAAATAAGTGTCGACCGGTGGTGTCATCCTGACAAACAGTATACATATATATGTAAATACTGAGATTATGTAATTATCTAGTTTTTAAAATAAGTAAAAAGAAAGATCGCAATTCCGCAAGAGAGTCAAAGGCAAAATTCTACCACAATTGAAAAGTCTCCCGTTACAAGTTCAAATTGCTATAATACTATAAAAACTGCTTCAACACTAATCAAACTAGGCACAAATGTTGACTGGACCATTGCCCTTGCAACAACATGCTCAGGCTTAAATTTTCTGTTACCATGGCAACGAGGTGACATCTCAAAATTGCCAAAAACCACTATTTTGCGTTGATTTTTTCCATCAAAATTGATTTCAAAGTGCTGCAACTTCTCAATGGATTGAGATAGAGTCAAATGCTTTTCAGCGTTGGTTACACGTTACCTTATGATCAATCTGGGGTCATTTACATCCTCTCACAAGTCCAAAATTTTCTTGGCGATGAGGGGGACTCCCCCCTTCAAACCCCCCAAACAGAAGGGGGCAGATCCCCCTTCTGGCAACCCCCTGATGTATATTTTGGTTGGGGGCCGCGCCGAAAAAGAGGTCACTTTTTTTAACAACATTTCTCAAACAAAAACAAGTGTTTTGGGCCTAAATAATGCATTTTTTCATCATTTGAGACAACAAAAAGGGGGGGGGGGTGTGAAAAAGGCGTTAAAAGGCGTGTATATGAAGTAATGGGTTAAAAGAAAATGATGAAAATACTTGAAATTACCCTAAATCGCGTTTTTTCATGTTTAAACATGGCCTGTCATATAAATTTGAAGAAAAATTGTTGTTTTGTAGATTTTTTTATTTTTTTCATTAACCCATTACTTCATGAGCATTTTGTGAAAAATGGCTGTTTTCATTGAAAAGTCTCCCGTTACAAGTTCAAATTGCTATAATACTATAAAAACTGCTTCAACACTAATCAAACTTGGCACAAATGTTGACTGGACCATTGCCCTTGCAACAACATGCTCAGGCTTAAATTTTCTGTTACCATGGCAACGAGGGGACATCTCAAAATTGCCAAAAACCACTATTTTGCGTTGATTTTTTCCATCAAAATTGATTTCAAAGTGCTGCAACTTCTCAATGGATTGAGATAGAGCCAAATGCTTTTCAGCGTTGGTTACACGTTACCTTATGATCAATCTGGGGTCATTTACATCCTCTCACAAGTCCAAAATTTTCTTGGCGATGAGGGGGACTCCCCCCTTCAAACCCCCCAAACAGAAGGGGGCAGATCCCCCTTCTGGCAACCCCCTGATGTATATTTTGGTTGGGGGTCCGCGCCAAAAAAGAGGTCACTTTTTTAACAACATTTCTCAAACAAAAACAAGTGTTTTGGGCCTAAATAAGGCATTTTTTCATCATTTGAGACAACAAAAAGGGGGGGGGGTGAAAAAGGCGTTAAAAGGCGTGTATATGAAGTAATGGGTTAATCAGTATTACATGCTCTACTTTAACAAGTGCGTTCCTATACAGTATCCCTGAATTTCGAAGGAGGGAACTAAATATATTTCAAAAGATCTCCAAACTTTACAAATATTACAGTAATGTACATTTCTTTAAATGGCACAAGTTTGTTTTGTTTACTGTTAAGATTACACATTGACTGATTTTTCAGAGAGACAGATTTTAGGGGGTATATCAAAATGGGTGTGTAACAAGAGCCACCGCCGGGCGGGGGCAACGCGCGACTTTTTACTTTTTCTAAACGCAAACATACAAAGGTTTGAACATATCTTAACGTTTCCTTTTTATAAATTTAGTTGGTATGTCTTGTCACATTAGTTTTGTTTATCTATTTTGTATATATATATGAATAGAAACACGCAATTCTATAAATATAAACACGCAATTTCTAAAAATAGAAACATTACGCAATTTCTAAAAATAGAAACATTTTGCAATTTCTAAAAATAGAAACATAACGAAATTTCTTAAAATAGAAACATTACGCAATTTCTAAAAATAGAACTATTACACAATTTCCATAAATAGAAACATTACGCAATTTCCATAAATAGAAACATTATGCAATTTCCATAAAAAGAAACATAACGCAATTTCCATAAACAGAAACATTACGCAATTTCCATAAATAGAAACATTACGCAATTTCCATAAATAGAAACATTACGCAATTTCCATAAATAGAAACATTACACAATTTCTATAAATAAAAAAAACATTACGCAATTCTATAAATAGAAACACTGTTGTTGTTGTTGTCGATGATGATGATGATGATGATAGATCTGTTCTGTTATAATATGAAGTTGATCCCTTCAATAATAGCAAAGTTACAGTCAATTACCGCCAAAACAATGAAAATTTCAATAATTTGACCTTCAAAGACAATGTCATTAATGAGTGAAAGTCAAGGTCTTTCAGTATATTTTTAACAGTTATCTTTGAAGATTATTATGTTCAAGTTTCAAGACAATCCATTCAAAAATAACAAAGTTACAGCCAATAATAGCCAAAAAATTGAATATTTCAATAATTTGACCTTCAAAGTCAAGGTCACTTATGAGTGAAGGTCAAGGTCTGTTAGGTTATTTTTAAGGGATATCCCTGAAGATAATTATGTTCAAGTTTGAAGACAATCCATTCAAAAATAACAAAGTTACAGCCAATAATAGCCAAGAAAATGAAAATTTCAATAATTTGACCTTCAAAGTCAAGGTCATTTATGAGTGAAGGTCAAGGTCTGGCTGGTTATTTTAAAGGGATATCCTTGAAGATTATTATGTTCAAGTTTGAAGACAATCCATTCAAAAATAACAAAGTTACAGCCAATAACAGCATGAACAAGCAAACATTGGACTTTTAACCTTGAAGGTCAAGGTCATTTATGGATGAAGGTCAAGGTTAGTGTGGTCTACTGAAAAGTCTTGTCCCAAGGGTTGTTGTGGCCAAGTATGAAGATAATACACCAAGAACTAAAAAAGTTATGATCCAGGTACAAGTTTGCGGACGGCAATGGCAACGCCGACCCGACTATAACAATACCTCTACTTTTTTTTTCAAAAAAAAAAAGTCGAGCTAAAAATGCAAACATGTCTTGTGCATGCAATTATACATGTATTTTAAAATCATGGACTCAAATCTTACATATATTTCCATCTTTCTGTAGAGACCATAATTAAGAATAAGATTATGTGTCATGCGTATACGGTGTGGTTTCATGGGATGTCCCTGTCCATATTAATAGTTGCCAATGTCACCTGTAAGAGAAGAGAAGAACTCAAAATAAATAAAGTAGATCTAACTTAAAATTAATTTACTTATACTGGTTGGGGAGATAATTCTGACACTAAATCACATATTTTTTTTTGCAATAATTAATTCAATTAACTTTTTGTACATTTAAAATATTTACCTACAAAAACAAAGTTTCTGTTCAAAGACTTTACATTACACTACAAGAATAATTTATAGATATAGAATCTGGTATGTCTCAAGGTCCCGATTGGGGTATCCAAAACATGGTCTTTTTACCCCACTACAGAAGATAAAGTCAACACTGTAATTTTTATGTAAAAATTCAATAGCAGGAAAGTTAATTAGCACCATTCATTTTTTTTTTTCATTTCATATGTTTGATCTATATTTTGTTGACACTTTGACTGTATTTTCAAAACTGTTTCTTGAGTCAGTGCCAAGTGGTCAGTGAACTAGCTGTGGGTACCGATGGTAGTTTAGTAAAAAGAACATTAAGGGACAGTTTTTGTATACAATAACTTATTGTTATTTGACACACATTAAAAGTTTACTAAATTTAAAATTAGTAACACATTCTGTCCTGCTCCTACATTACTAGGTGGCCATGTGCTTGTTTCTTGAAAAACAAAAATATCTATCAAATGTCTGGTTTATCGCTCCAACCAGTAAACTTTATAAAGTCTCAAGCAAGCTAAAAATGTAAGCATACTTTCCATATGGAATTGCATTGCATCTATGTATGTTTTTATTATGTGTATGCAGTGTCTATTCTAGGATGGGGATGGGGGATTCACCCCTATTTTTTGAGAATCCCCCCCCCCTATTTTTTCAGAGTCAGGGGGGAAATTTTATGTAGTGAAGGAAGGAAAAAAATCAACAAATGTAATAAATTCTCACTTTTAGATAAAAATCCCCCCTATTTTTCAAATCCTAGAAAAGACACTATTTATATATGTATGCAATGATGAGATGTAAATAAAGATACTACTACTAAATCAGTAAATGTTTATCTAAATGGCACTGTTTTAATAGTTACTCAAACAATAACAGATTTATGATAGATCTACTGTATTTCACACACACACATACACACGCGCACACATACAAATAAGAAAATCATTCTAGTGATAATTATTTATTGACCAATTCGCAAAATTTTGGTTTATATCTAGTAAACATTATTAGATTAACATTTATATTTATAATAATTTAACAGCCTTATCACATACAAAATGAGTGTTTTAATTTCATTCAAATTGTTACAATGAGAACAATTATCTTTGTTAACATGGTGCACATATTTCGTATTTCAGTCTTCCATACTTTTCCTTCTTTAGCTCAACTGTGGAGCCGTGGTTCGAGCGTTTTATTATTCAAAATGATTATAAATGCAAATTTTCTATTTAAAATGTTAACAGATTATTATAAAAATGACTAAGGTTATTATTCCAGTATGGTATCCTTCATAATGACACCGTGAAAAATTTATTTCTGAAAACCAATTACCATGTTAAAAGGTACATAAAATTCGGGTTTATGGTATTCCGTAGTTCATTGTTTGCATGCGTTTCAAAAAGTAGGTCAGTGTGATTTCCTCAATAAAAGAGCACTATCACGAAACAATGACATTAAAAGCTTGTCACCATTATTTCTATATGTAAATAAAAAGTATGTACTTAAGCACACTGTGCATTTCTTATAGCTTATATGATACTAAATGAAATAATTAAAACCTGGCAGTGGGCAGACTAACAGGAAATCCCGCCGCGAAAATGCGCGATATGACATTGTACTTATTATTGGAAATTACGCCGGATCGAACAGTGTTTCTTAAAATTATTTATCATGCAACTGCTATGGTAACTGCCCGATAACACTTGCCTGATAATTATTTTTGATATCAGGTCAGTAACCTGATATCAAAAATAAGCCCCGCCCATTTTAACGGACTTTTTTTCAATTGCTTATATTCTCATTTTCATCAGCATGTGAATTCTACAATGTAATCTCATCTCATACCCTTACAAGTCTTGAATCAAGATGCGATATTTATTTATTTATTATTTCGATTTCAGTTACGAATAAATTAGATAGCGAATAGTTTTAGAACCAACTAAATGAAGTGACGTCATAATTTATATTGCAAATGACATCATCGATGTTCACGTCATACTATACATGTAATCATAACAAACAGGCTAGACGATTTTCTTTGAGAACTTGTAAATGTTTACTTTATTCCGCCTGATTATTATTTAATAAGTGAACAAATTGTTTCGTTTAAAAAATAAGACGCATGTTTGTGTAGCTTGTGTTTGATTGCCGATTCAAGACTTTTCTTTGATTGAAATTATCGTGAACTTTTGAATTTGACAATTCAAGACAAAAATTGCTGTAAAGTTTAGTTTATGTGATTCTCAGCGGATTTTTGGATCGATGTTTAAATTAAAGGTAAGAATGTTATCGAATTAGGCCTACATTCTGTTGTATCTTTTATCCGAGTCGAAAGAAAAAATGGCCGCCAATTACAAATTCTAAGTTTCAGGGGCGGAGGAATTTGTTTTCAAGAATTATTTCTTTGAACAAAAATACCCCTTTTTAACGAAATTCGCTATTTAAAAGTAGATTATTTTGTTATTTTGACAGTTATAATGTGTTACATGATAAATAGAAAAACATGCTACTGTCTTTTGATATCAATTTTATCAGGCTCGGCTGATATGGGCAGAAAGGGCTCGGCAAGCCTCGCCCTTTCTAGCCTATATCAACCTCGCCTGATAAAATTGATATCAAAAGAAAGTAGCATGTTATTCTCTATCTATCTATCTATCTCTGAGTACTGCCAACCCCTCTCGCGAGTGTTATAGGCAGGAAATTGTGCGCGTCGGTGTGTTAGTAAAAGGTGTGAGAAAGTAAAAACCTGAAAATGAACATGATCAGGAAATTATCGAAATTTTACACACTTAATTTAAAATAAAGCATAACATACCATCATAATAATAGCAAATTCGCTTTTTGCTGTGCGGTTGTGATGCCATCCTTTCCAAAGTTGTGAACTGTGACGTATTAATAAGTGCCGTCTACAGGGATTTTCCCAAGCTCACTTAGGAAAGAGAACTCTAGCAAACTCTTCACAGTGATTTGATTGGCTGCGGAGTTTTAACTTTTCGGTCTTTTCCGTCAAACCCCGGATGATTCGTAGTATTCAGCAAGCGCAACTTTTCGACCCTTTCCGTCAATTTTCGGAAGTTGACACCCTATTAACATGTAAATTGGCGTGATTAAATTGAACAGGTCTATTACGGAAATTACATCGAATAATTACGTTAATAGACATAATGTTCAATAAGCCACGAAAGAATTATGCATGGAAGTTGTTGGCATACATGTGTGAGATACATGATCCGATATTGCAATATAGGCTATTATTACAGTATAGCATATGATAAAATGTCTAGTACAAAAACTTACAAGAAAAGCATTGATGCAAAGCATCAAAGGGCGTCCAAGCAAGAAATGCAGAAAGTGAAGATGAACTAGTAGACATATGATGTCAAGATATTCTTATATACTTTTTCAATGGTTAATTGGTTTTTACCAGAATGAACGGACGGAAGACATTGTTCATTATGAACTTTGATTGGCATGCTAGAGATTAGAATATTACTTGTTATTTCTTTATGATCGTGATTATTAATAGCAACGGATATAGTGTGTGTGTGTGTTTTTAGTTTTATTTATACTGGGCGCCGGTTTCCCATATGTCCCAGACTAGTCGGCCTCTATTACGATTGCTGGTAACGTAGAGCCTGCAACGGAGGACTTTTTCGCCTGCAACGTCGTCGATGTCGTAGAGCCGCGACGGAGGTCTTTTCAAGCTGTCGATCGTCGTAGACCTTCTCTAGGACCAAATTCTCTCGCTTGTTGAACAAATGACAATAGGAGGAAAGGCACCTCTTCCGGGAGCAGCAGCTCTCTTTAGGGCCACACCCTTCGTCGTTGGTTAGGTCACACCAGCTAAGTGACCTAACTAGATCACCCATTTGGTATGACCTATGCCTTCCGAGCGACGTGCACGCCACGAAGGGAAGTCGGAAGAACGGATATACATGTATACAATCATTTATAATCCATATGTGTAACGCATGATCAACACCACACTTGTGGAATCGTCCCTTATTATGTAATCGCTATTAGCGAAGACCTCCTCTTAAGGTATCTGTTCACACTTAGTAAAAATATGACACTGGTTATATTACCATGTCATGTTGAGCATTATTGTTTATTATACAATAATTGTAATATCTATTTTAATAACAAAAATACAGATTTTATGAATATTGTTTTCCTCTCTTAATTTTTTGTGTTTTTATGTGCTATTTTAATACTGAGTTTTTTACGTTTACTTCTCTTTTTTTATTAAAATTGTAAAATAAATTTTAAGAATTCAATTGTCATATTGACCGACGATTATAAGTCAAAACTTAACTGGAAATAGTCAGTAAATTATGGTTAATCTTTCAATATATAATATTGTTTATTCTTAAACAATGTACATTTGTATTTTTCTTTATCATTTTTTAAATTATCAATCAATTAAATAATTAATAAAATCTAATTTGTAACTTTGAATAATTCCTCGTCATCTTTACTATAAACACGAAAAACAAATTAAATAAAATGTTTCAAAGTTGATAGTGTCATATTAAAACCATAAAAATGTACCTTTTTTCACAATTATTGTACATATTTATTGTTTTTATCTCATATAGATAAAATGAAACATGCTATTGTTGTTGTTGTTGTTGTTCGAATTGTATGTTTATGTATAATAATAATCAATAAATTCGAGAGTTGATCTATGTTTATTAATTATTGTAACCAAACTAAGTGACAAACATTCATTTTGGAAAAAAGCTTATTTATCTGTAAAATATTTGTTCTGTTCTGTAACGATATCAAACATCTACTCCAAAACCGGGAGAGACCGGACAATAAACATATGGTCACTAGTATCCCGGTCAAAATTGACCGGGAGAGACCGGAATTACCGATAGGAGTACATCCCTCTATAAATAGATTTTCGGAATATTTAGGTCATCAACTCATCATTCTATTTTAACATACCATGGTAACCCACTGTGTACTACAAAATGATAAATAAAAAAACCGAAGAGACGAAAAAGGTTATTGCATTTGAAAATGTTTGAGTGTTTGCATTGCGAAATCCTCCAGTTCGCTATTCATTGTACATGTCGCGACATTTCATTTTTAATTAATAATAATCAAGCACCCTCATACCGATCGGAATGATCGGCTTTTATTATAATAACCGACTAAAAGGCTCGAGAAGTTGCTGTCGCCCTTTCACAAAATCTGATTTCGTTCCATAAAGGGGCGCCGCGCTTCGGCGCGGACGCCAATAATTCATCATATAATTGTTCATTCTAAATCACTTAAAACTTTTTTTCAAGCAAATTTTAAAGAATATGATCCATTTCTATTGTTTTATCAAGTTTTTAAAAACTTATGGAAATGTTCCAATTGTTGACCTATCCACTTTGAATTTTAAACAACACAGTTCAATTCCCTTACATAGTCACATGTAAATAAAATATAGAATAAATATATATTGGAATATTAGACTTTTGTGGTGAATTATTGATGTAAATAAAATATAAAATAAATATATATTGGATATTAGACTTTTGTGGTGAATTATTGATAGCTTAATGTTTCTGAACTCAATGTGATAAAAAGATGTGACTATGATAAAATACTTTAGCGAATATTGAAGTTAAATTATAAGATATAGGTGCAAAAGTCCCTAAATAAATACCTTGATTTTTTAAAAGTTTTCCCAGATGTTGACTCCTTGAACGGCAGCAGCAGAATGACTGGGTGCCGCAAAATTTCCCCAAGATGACAGGGGCAGCACTAGTCAAACCATAGGTGGCTCTGCATATGTAGTAGCTGATTTGATTGGTCAGCAAAATTACAACCAATCAAAGTTTCTTATAGTTGCTTAGGACTATCCTTTGATTTATACTATAAATAACTTGTATATGAATCACAAGCGGCTATTATTAGATCTGATTTCAACCTTCATTATGAATCGAATTTCCCGAGAAAGCTATTTTTAACCATTCAATCAAACGTCCTTTACACATAGTCATTAGACGAAGTATCAAAATATCGTTGTCCGTGGAAGTAAAACAAATTAGAAAGCAAAATGTTTGAAGTAATTTGAAACAAACAAACCGGAAATAATAGACCCTTAGATTGTTTTGCCAATTCACATGACGGGTAGATGGACAATGCTGTCTTGAAAATTACCTACTCGATCAGTACTGATTTTTCCAGCAGTTAAAATTAGAAAGCGCATCGCTTTCAAAATTGTGAAGCTCGCCGATGATTGGCTGTTTGAAAGGTCACGAGAAGGTGACAACCTATTGGTGATCGTCAGATCCTAATCCTTAGCTGATTTTAATCAGACTGAACCTTGGACTTTATATGGATTGAAAGTAGTTCTACTACGTGGTCTTAAATGAAAACAAAAACAGAAGGTGTATTTTTTTTTATAATGTAACGATTAATGTATTTTAATTGACATCTTAAAGAAAATAAAGTCTATTTCGGTAAAAATATGATTGAATATAATTACAATCATAATCAATGCTGATGTTCAATTTTAATCATGCAAATCCGGATAAATGTGAAACGTTATAAGGCACACAAACACCAAACCCTGTCGGTGAGAAGCTACAGGTTTATGCCCTTATATATGGGATACTTTCCTATATGTTAATTCTCCACCTATAGTGTTTGCAAATTGAAATGCTCATTATGAGTATTAAGACATTCTACCAACGTTGTTACAAATTTCAATAGGTAGACATTGTGTTCTTTCGGTTTACATCCATAATAATAAATATAAATAATGTGCTGTTTACTATTAACTCGAGTTTCTTATCCAAAGTTTCACTTAAAGGACCGAGAAGATACGGTTCTAAAAGCATCCCAAATGCATCATCTTCAGGAGTTAGCTAAATAGACTTCAGCGAACAGGTTTTATAGTACTGCTAGACTGTTGCACAACGCCAAAATAAAAGAGACATGTAAAGTTATTGAAGCCAGAACTTAGATATCAATCATGAACAGTTTGAAACTAATCAAGCGGAAGTAAAACAAATAAATAAATTATAAAATTTCTTAAAAAAACTAAAATGAAAGTCATGAAATAAGCATCTATGACTCTCTAAATTAATATATGATTAGGTGATACTAAGTAATAATTATACTGATGGTTATTGGGCTATGTCCACGCAGATTTCCTATAATTGAAGCTTATATATATATGCAAATGTACTTGCATTCTTTAAATACGTAATTGGTAAACCAATAAAGCTATCGAGCGTAACACTACTGTTTATGTAACTATTTTAAGAACACTTTTCACACGTTTAAACAATATAATAACAATCGAATGTATACCAGTGACACAGATACATAAATTAGAATATTGGGATTATAGTTGTTAGCAATTTAACTCTCATTACCAGCTTACGATGACCACTCACAAAAGGAATTAACGCCGAACATGAGTGAAATGTTGTTGTTGTTGTTGTTTTGTCAATGGATGGAATGCACACATTTGGATTGATTTTCAAGATCATTTTAACTTTATGTATTGCTCGAGCCACCATGTCGTGATTGCCTATTGACCACCTGCCACATCAATAACACAAAAATCTCAGAGTTAACGCTTAAGTACTGGCAGCTCTTTGATTGCTGCCTGTAGAAGAGGGGTATTGACGATAATGTATCATATACGGGTATATATATATATATATATATATATATACAAAAAATGAAAACAAGTGCCGGAAAAAAGTCACATATAAATAAAACAAAAAACACAGTCCATGACATAAGAGAAACCGGTTGGCAAATAATTAAATAAGTTAACTCATGGACTGTGTTTTTTGTTTTATTTATATATATATATATATATATATATATATATATATATATATATATATATATATATATATATATATATATATCGCCGTGCCAGATATCGCCGAGGTGGTATCACATGCGCTAAAATAGTTTCGACAATTTTAATTATTGAACGAGCATAACAGCAACCACACGCGGCATTATAATTTATTTAAGGCATAAGTGATAGGATTAAGTCACCAGAATTTATTGGGCTACAATTTACTAAAATTGTAACAAGGTGTAAGATAGGAAAATTATTCTTAGCAGAGACAAATTAAAGATACAAAAGACTGAAATGAAGTTGGGATATATTCGGAAAGTTTAATGAACAATTCGATTTGTTTGCATGATACGACCTCCAGCACGAGAACATATATGAATATCATGATACATTAAACGGTGAAAGAAATTACAACATCAAATGGCATTAATATAATAGATTACGACCTGCAATTCAGCTTAACATTTCATATTCATTTAAACATTTTAAAGAATTGATTGATTGATTGATTGATTTACTCCAGCTACGAAGAGCAGAATGTTGACAATAATAACTATAGGTAAATATTTGTTAAGAATGTAACATAAAACTGCAAATTAACATATTCGACATCCAAAATATTTTCACAGTATATACATACAATGTATAAGATAATCTCTTTGAATACCTACAAAATTTTGTCATAGTCGTATACACGTTAAATATTTTTCAACGTCAGTAACAGTGATAATTTTTTCAACCTCCAAACTAAGTTTATAATTACCGTATTATAATAATGAAGCTTTACCTTTCTTTACGCCTTGACTGCCAGTTTTTTACTTATCAATTATTTAATGTTTTGTACATAATGAATTAAAATAATCACCAACATCACAAGTTTCAAAATTCGAAACAAGAAGTACGTATCTTTAAAAAGATACCCGGCCGAACAAAAACTGTTTTTAATTGCATAGTTTTGAATACTCGTAGAAATGCAGACAAATCGCGTGTTTAAAGTGGCATTTACATCGTCGAGTTGAGCTGAATTGACCATAAATTTCAAAAGATTGACTGATAGTGACTGATGGTGATTGGTCAAAAGTTAATATCGGAACATTTTAGGATAAAATACTAAACTGCATTAAGGAAAAAAAGACTGCTCCACTCTTTTTATAAATTGAACTTAACTGGTAAATTCTGTTGGGTATTAACAGAAATTTCCTTAGGTCCTGTCAGTTATTTCTCGTTCTGGCGGAATAAATTACACAGAGCCGGTGTGATGCTTCCCGAATAGGTTTTGGACACAAAAAAGATAGTTTCTAATTGATATCTCTGTAGTTTCAGAGTTATGTTCCAGACAAAGTTCAAAGTGTTAAAGTGAAAAAGGGTAATAACGCCAAAGTCAGGCAATGCATATTTACGGTTTTTATCCATTGCAATTCTACTTAATAAAATCTATCTACCTACCTACAAAGTTTCTTGTTGATACCTCTTGTTGTTTCAGAGTTATGTCCCAGTAAACGTTCAATGTGTAAAAATGAACAATAGCCAAACACACGACATTTTTATTTTTCTAAAAAGCATATAAACGGTTTAAACAAATCTTTAAAAAGAAAATTATAAAAAAAAACAAAAACTTGTTTCCTTTTTTGAATTTTAATAAGTCTGTCTAGTCAAATTTGTTGTTTTGTCCAAGTATGAATTATTTCCATAAATAAATGACAAAGTTAAGAAAGTGTTATAGAAATTTAATCATTTGACAGTCAAGGTCATTTAAACGTCAAGGTCATATCTAAATTATTCCACATGTCTGTTTGGTAACAAGTGTTGTTTTTTTCCTAAAATAAATAACATAAATATGACCACTTAACCATATTTCAATACTTTGACCTGGACTGTCAATGTCAAATAAAGCTCAAGGTCAAGGTGGGTTCAACATTTTAAGATGACATGTCTGGTTTGAAGATAATTCATTTAACAATTACAAGTTAAAATCAATTATAGCAAATATCAGTGAAAATTTAATAATTTCACCTTCAAGATCAAGGTCATAAAAGAGCCATGGCCAATTTGAGTTCAATATACAAGTACATGAAGGTTTTATCGTAAAGAATGCTGTGTCTTAATTAATATGAAGTTAATCTATATATAGACAACAAAGTTACAGCCAGTTGCATAAAAAAATGAAAATTTCAATAATTTGACCTTCAAGTCCAAGGCAATTTTAGAGTGAAGGTCAATGTCTGTCTTGTCAACTTAAAGGTCTATCCTAAAAATTATTATGCTCAAGTTTGAAGACAATCCATTCAAAAATATCAAAATTATAGCCACTAATAGCAATAAAAACAAGCAAACTTTAGACATTTGACGTTGAAGTCGAGCTAGAAAGGGCAATAACTCTAAAACTAGGCAAGGCAGTGTTACGGTTTTTCTACATTGCACGTCTACTTAATGAGATTTATGTATATACTAAGTTTCAGGTTGATACCTCTTGTAGTTTAGAGTAATATTTCGGACAAATTTCAAAATGTAAAAAGGAAACAGGGCAATAACTACAAAATAAGGCAAGACAAAGTAACGGTTTTTGTGTCTACAATTCTACTAAAAGACACCTACCTGCATACCAAGTTTCTTGATTATACCTCTTGTGGTTACTGAGTTTTATTCCGGACAAAGTTCAACGTGTAAATATGAAAGAAGGCAATAACTCCACAATTAGGCAAGGAAGTATAACTATACTTGTGCACTGCACTTCTACTCAATGAAATCTATCTACCTACAAAGTTTCTTGTTGATACCTCTTGTAGTTTAAGAGTTATGTCCTGCACAATGTTCAAAGTGTAAAAATAAAAAAAGGACAATAACTCCAAAAATAGGCAAGACAGAGTTACGGTTCTTATTAACTCACTTTTACTCAATGAGATCTATCAACCTACAAAGTTTCTTGTTGATACCTCTTGAAGTTTCAGAGTTAAGTCCCGGTCAAATGGACGGATGGACAAAGCGGCGACTATATGCTTTCCCTTCTAGGACAATAAAAAATGAAAATAAATATTGCAAAATGAATTCTTACTTTGACTTTCACCTGTTTAGTCACTATGTATTATTTGCTGATCATAATGTCATTTTCATTTTCGTTTAACCTTATATTGATTCTTATAGAACCTGACCACTTTTACAAAAGAAATGATGGGACTCAGTGAGTAGACACGATCCTATGTCTTTTTGAATGAATTCCGATATAAGTTATCATCTGATGGTCATTCTGGAATTGCACTTATTATTACAAAAATATACATGTGTTTACCATCAAAATAAAATGCATGAGGTGTCTAATAGTATTTTAAAACGCTCCATTGCACTTAAATGAGGTTTTCAATAGCTATCAATAACGTTTTGTTTAATGACAGTTGCTTGTAAATTGACTGCCACATTTCAATTCGAAATACATGCAGTCATATTCTATACGTTTGGATCATTATTTAGTGATGCGGCGGTCAAGTCCACTATTACGGTGTTAAACAGTTATCATATTGTATTTATCATCTTTTTACGATATAAATTAAAATATCAATAAATTTAACAACTGTCCACGTAACGCAATAGGTAAGGCATAGGAACTCGAGAACGGGACCGCAGATTGCGGCGCATATTTTCGATCGTGTAACGGTTTTAAAAACGTTTCTGCTACATCTAAATATCTTTTAGTTATCCGAGTATATGGCCTCAAAAAATATATTATCAATTGAACCCAATCTGTCTCTTTTAAAACTGGTCAAATTTTACGGTATTACAAAGTGAGATTAGATAATTAAAGACCACCCGCTCGCATAATATGAAAAGATATTCAAAGGTCGGACAAACAATATTTAAAGCCGGTATGGATTCAGATTTATGCGCCGCAATATGCGGGCCTGTTCCAGAGTTCCTACGAGGTAAGGCTGTCAATTAAATTCCCAGTTGAATATCAATGCAAGACAGGTTCGGTTCGCAAAAATTGTTCCTGTATGAAGAAATATGTTTGTTTTTTACTTGTAAGGATTACGAGTGTTGTGTTAGTTTTTATTTACTTCTCATTTCACTTTTTTCTTTTGTTTTAATGTAGGCAACCTTATACTGCATTTTCAATTAAAGTTCAGTTGGCAAGAAATACTCGTGCACTGCACAAGTACTGTGACTACTACATACTACACAAAACACAGAATACAAATATTAATCCCGGTATATTAAAAGTATTAGATATTATAACAAAACTACATTGATATTCCAATTCGTTTGCATTTATCATAAAATTGAAAAAAGGGGAAAAAATAACTTATGGGACTCGAACTCTTGATACAATTTAAGTTGAATCGCATCATAACGACTTTGCCAACTTTGCCATCAAGACGTTTCAAATTCTACTTCTTATCTTGTATTATATTCACTTATTTCATATTCTAAATTCATATTCACATATTTAGACAAAGATTGTAAACTTTTGTGTACACAAAAAAATGACCAATTTACTGACCATATTATAAAATGGACAGGAATTAAGGCTACATCAAATGTCGCATTATGATTGTTATAGCTGCATTGCAGATCTATAATGAATTGTGAGGTATATAGTACATGCACGGACCTAAATATCAAGTCATAATCTTTAGATTGGTCAAAGCTTTTAAAGATGGGAAATTGTCTATGAAAGATGTCTACCGCTTACGTAAACGAAGACCTTACAACCTCGGTTACTATAACAATCATTGCCGCTGTAAAGGTTATAGTAAAGCAGGATGCAAGAATGTCAGTGAAGGAAATGGCTAGTTGCACTGGCATATCAGAAGGCAGTATACATTTAATTCTGATCAAGCGTTTTGGTTCTAAGAAACGATTAAAAACGGATAGAACCATCAGTACAATGAAGACGTTGTATACGAGTTTCCTTTATTCCAGTGAACCAGCCGTTCAAGTGCTTTGTTTATCTAGTCACACCAAGTATTGGACAATTCTACAAGAATTTTGTACTGAAAGAAGTGTAAGCGTTCTACAAAAAGAAAGGTTTATGAAAAAGATGACCAGTAGTCTATCTTATACATAACACAAAAACAGATTGTTTAGTCTTTCTTGGCGTCTGAAATTGTTAAAGTTGTAAACAATCCGCCTCATTGTTCTGACTGAAGTACCTGTGTTTTTTCCCAGGGATAGAGATAAAAATATGCATTTCGGAAGAGGGGGAATACTTTGAAGGTTTGAAATAGAAAACAATTAAAACGTAACAGTTACAAAATTGGAACCCAGTGCCAGAACATATTGAATTACTCTAGAAGAAAATTATTTGAACTTTGCTTTATTGACACATCGCATGTAAATATAATTATATAAACATGCACATATTGTGAATGATAAAGATATTTATATCGGTTTATAAATTCTTAAATTAATAGTAAAAAACAATTCAGAAGCAAAATAAACATTACGTATACATATGATAACATAAGATAATATACAAGAAAATGAAATAATACAGAGAGTGTAATATTGACCTATTTCTATTACTTAAAACAATATCGCATAAGCCCAAATCTATCCCTTCCATTATACGCAATTAGAACTTTCATATTTTTTTCTAAATATTTTATCGCAGTTCAATACTAAGTAAACATGATAACTACACGCGGCCCTCTTATGTTGAGTTGTAAAAGCTAGCTTGCTGCCAATTAGAATCTGCTAACGGATCCATGCAAATCCAGCAAGACCAAACATTGTGCAATCTTTTAAACTTCGTGCGTCCCTCACGTACAATCCCCATTAAACCGAGTCTGCAATTTTCATATAAGAATGTTTTTTTTCGAGGGGTTGCCCATTTTCCACATTTTTTTTAACTAATAACAATTTTCTGTTCCTTCTAACATTCGTACAATTGTGTTTTATACTAGTATATAACTTTAGATCAGTTCATTATTTGGACACAGGTATATCAATAATTAACGTATAACGTTCCTGTTATATATTAAACGTATAACTTTAGGTGCTGCTACAGCCTTAATTTTATAAGTTTCTCTCAATTTGTATAAGACTTGGTAATAAAACATATGATATCTGTTGCTAATTCTTCTGCGGCTCGTCAAGCCTTTATAAAGTTATTGCTGGATATTTAAATTTGCGTTGTGCTATCATCATTTTCTTCCCCTGGCATGGCATAGACGTAATCATGTACATAGTTTCCAGGAATCAAAACGTTATTTTCCTCTGGAATGTCGAAGACGTAATCTAGCACATTATGTCCTGGCATCAAAACATCATCCTCTTGTTCTGGTAAAGCGGAGACGTAATCTTGAACATCATTTCCCGGTATCGAAACATTGTTTTCCTCTCCAGACATAGAGGAGACGTAATCATGGACACCATTTCCCGGCATCGGAACATTGTTTTCCTCACCAAGCATAGCGGTGACGTAATCATGGACACCATTTTCCCGGTATCGAAACATTGTTTCCCTCTCCAGGCATAGTGGAGACGTAATCATGGACATCAAATTTCCCAGTATCAAAAAACATTGTTTTCCTCTCCAGGCATAGTGAAGACGTAATCTTGTATGTTTTGTTCTGTTCTCAAAACGTTATTTTCTTCTCCGGGTAAAATGGAGACGAATTCTTGTACATTTATACCCGGTATCAAATCCTTTTTCTCTTCTTCTGGCAAAGCGGAGACATTATTTTCTTTATTTAGCCCCGGTATCAAAACGCTATTTCTTTCTCTTGTCACAAGGTGGACACTATCATTGCATATTTTATCGTCACACGCTTTTATGCAATCATTTTCATTTTTTGGTTAACTGGTGACCTACCTTCTTTGATAGAATACAGTTGCCGTTGATTGTTGTATTATTTGAGTGATTGTTGTTAACATTTTTCTTCAAGAGTTTTTCAGTACTATCAGATGATGTACTTCTTTTTTCCGGCAAAAGACAAGAAATTCCCACTGTCACTTATGTTCTCCTGGTCATCTGTGGTATGATAAAAAAACAGTATTGGTCGCAAAGTTCTAATCCACATTACTGTCAGTAAAGGTAAACATTTTTAACTAAATATATATTCAACTTATGTTATTGCCAGCCAGTTTCTAGCATCTTTAAATGGTCTATTATATTTACATGTTATGTAACACTATCTATCTAATATGTTATTGATCGCAATTTTGAATGATTTCTTTTTCATGCATAAACTTAATCATAAATCCCCTGTGTATGATATAGTTCAAGTTGTAGTGATTATTATAATATTCCTCGTTACCGACATCATTCATTCACATGATTTTACTATTGACCGACAAAAGTTATATGAATTTATGTTGGATAAAATTAAAGTGTATAAAACTATATATCTGGTACAAAAATATTGTTTAATTTTTAAAAAGTTTCTTCCAAAATGCTTACAGTATGAAATAAATATAATAATTTATTGCGATTTAAGCGAATGTCGCATGCAAAAAAAATTAGCAAAATAACACTTTGTTCCGGAAACTTTTTGTATTGTTAACGCACATTATTCATGTGTATTTAATAACAGAGACATTCTATGTTACATCATTTTCGAGAATCAACTATATGATAACGGAACCAATATTATTTTACTGTTGATAAATTTTATTAAAATATTTCATAAGATATAGATTTATACCCTTTAAGCTAATTGAACCCTCAAAGTCACTGTTTCAGAGATATCAGATACACTTCTCTTTCTTTATTGAGGGATTTTGTTATTTATTGCAATATTTTTTTTGTCTTAAACGTTCTTTAATACAGTATTGTTCCAAGATGACCCTCTCTTTTCAAAAATGTTCCTATGACATTATAACTCATTAAGAGGAACGAGATAAGATAAACGAAAAGTGTTAAATAATGTGTGACCTAATACAATGAATTAAAATGAATACATATGGAGGTTCCGAGGAAGAATAAAACATAGAACGATACCTTCAAGTACAATAAAGTCAGTCCCTATCTTGTCATTATGTTCATCCTGGAATTGTTAAATACAGTACACTATATCATAGCTTTATTAAAGTAAAACAATGATGTATGCAGAAATACATTATGTAAAATTCTAGAAAAAGTACTTTAATTCTAATCAGTTTAACATAAAGTTTAATCAATCTCTTGGCCAAATAAGGTAACATTATATTTAGATATAAGAGATATCATTAAAATACTTGTTTACATTAGAGCTTATTTGATAGAATGCTGTAATTAAAGATCCTGTGTGTTTTGTGATTGATTTTGTTACTGTGTGTGTACCACACTTAATAATTATAAATGAAAAATAAACAATTTTCAAACATGGAAGAATATGTAAACTATGTAATGCAAATATTTGTGCACATTACATTTAATCAATAAATTATATGCATTCATTTATTTTTTGGAAAATTTGACTTAGAATCTATAGAAAATAAATTTCTAATTACCTCCCTTTCTTTACATTAAATGTTAAATTTGGTAATATCTTAATAAATAATGCTTATTGGAACTTACAATATTGACAAATCTTATTTTGAGCATCATATTTATGAAATAAAACTATAAAGAAAATGTGTTATGGGATCATTAAGTTATCATATCGGCATACCTATCAATGTGATCTGGCTTTGTTCCTAGATATTTAGAACACATAAACATTCATGAATATTTACCATTGATAACTTTGGTTTACAAACAATAGGAAAGTTTTGAAACACATGGCAAAAGCCTAGCAGAAGAGTAGAGTAGCTGTCAAATAATTCTTACAAAATTTAATATTACACATAATATATATGTTAAAAATCCTTACCGGAGTTGCAATCCTGTTTCTATCTTTAAACACTGTATACTTTCTCCGCCCATAAAATGCTCTTTAATGATACGAATTAAACATATTTGTATTGTCTTATAGTATTTATTGGATAATACAAGATGACATATAAGGACGTCAATGCTGTCAAATTTTCTTCCTTACAACCACGTTTCGCTTACGTTTTTGTCTTCAAAATAAAAGCTTTAAAAAAATATTTCTAAAAAAACAAAGGAATCTATAAGACTATAAATTATGCTAAATATCTTTGTCTTTTTAGGTGCAGTCTCTGCTTTAAATAGCCTCTTTATTCTTTAAAAGAGTCTAATAATCTATACTTTTGTGGAATAAATTTTTAAGAAACTGTTGATAAACTACATTGTTATATATTGATGTTGTTATGTATGCAACATATTACATGTATATAATTTATATCTGACCAGTTGGTATTTCCAATATTATCATTGTTCTATTTTTAGAACATAAAATACATGTATGTACTAGAAGGTTCTTAACTGTTGTAGAAAACTCATGCATTATATTTAGATAGAAACTTCTGGAATGATCTTTATTGTTGAAGTTGCTAGATTATGATTACTTGAGAACATAATAGACCTTTCTGGAAACTTCTTAGTTAATATATATAAGGAGACATTTTTCATTAATCTGATCTGGAAGTCATCAGTTACCTTTTAAGTCATCAGTGATCTTTTAGAAATCAATATATTTGGAGTATTATTCAACTTGGAAATTAAGTGATTTATTGGAGCTTGGATTATTAATTATTCTTGTGGATTTTATTGTGGGAATTTATTCTAAAGTGTTCTTGGATTTAACTTGGATTTAACTGTGCTATTAAAAAAGGATCATTCCAGGATCAGACTAGACATTTGTAATTTTTATTTGGACTTCAGGTATTTATAAAGATAATTTGTTATTTTATTTTTTTTTTCTTTAATAATTTTTCTGTAATAAATTTGTTATTGTTACAAGTTTGTTGCTGGCTTTTCTTTCTCGTTACGCCTGGCTCGTAACAATGTATATTGTTGACAAATGTCACAGGTTGAAAAAAAAGTGCAGTCTTAATTTTTGCAAATTAATTCATGAATAAACTTACAATACAACAACTAGACAACAAACTACCACTACAGACACCGTCGCTCCGGCAACCTCAGCAACAGCCGCAAACTTCACGTCAAATTTTTGGGTGTCTAAAATATAACATATATTAGTGGGACTCCATTGAGGTTTTTCGACACGACGGAACTTGAAACAGTTTTGAGATTAAAGTTCCACGTGTAACATTCTACTGTCTATGAACTGTACTTGTGAATAATAAACTATTTATGACAAGTGAGAATGTACATGTTCATATTTATATTTCAGTAAGAATATCATACTCGTAAACACTAAAACAGTGCATCAACAAATTTATTTTCTAAAAATGTATTGATACAATCTTAATTAGACATGGTTTAAAACTAAACGAACTAAGTATGTCTCAATCAATTACTTTCTGATAAAATATGTAGTTCATACAGCTTGTAAAACTAAACATATGATATTTGAAAATATAAAAAGTACCTGTACTGTTAGTGACAAATGAAACTTTGGTTCTGATGATACTCCAGTATATATCTCTAGTAGCGGCTGAAGGTTTGACCTGAACAGTAACAGTGTAATGGGTGGAAGGTTTTAGGCCAGCTATAACCATGTGTTCGGCACATCTTAAGCTGTTATTTTTATACTGAAATTTCAGTAACAACTTTTTGTAGGATACAGTGTTAATTTGACATTAATTAGTAAAATTAGTTACAAAACAAATAAACCAAAAAAAAAACAACAAAAAAGAACAAGAGGGCCATGATGGCCCTGAAGTCGCTCACCTGTATATAGGCCCCAGTAGCGGGCCTGTTAAACCCCAGGGCTTTTATTTGAACAAACTTGGTAGACACCCATTAGAAGATGTTTCATGCTAAACATCTAAGGTCTAGCTGGTCAAGTTTTTTCTTTACACATGTAGTTAAAAACAATGACACACCTGGGGCAGGGCCAGTTTGGACCCGAGGGCTTTTATTTGAACAATCTTTGTAGACACTTACTAGAATATGTTTCATGCTTATTATCTAAACTCTAGCTATTTGGGTTTTTTTTCAAAGAAGATTTTTAAGTTTTTGCTATACACATATAAGGAAAATCAAATCAATATCCGCTGGGCCGGGGCCAATTTTGACCCCAGGGCTTTTATTTGAACAAACTTGGTAGACGTCCTTAGAACATGTTTCATGCTTAATATTATAGCTCTAGCTCTTTGGGTTCTTTAAAAGAAGATTTTTTAAGTTTTTACTATATGCATAATTATAGGAAAAATCAATGACTCCCGGGGCGGGGCCAATTTTGACCCCAGGGCTTTTGTTTGAAAAAAAAACATGTTAGACACCCATTAGAAGATGTTTCATGCTAAATTTCTTAGCTCTAGCTCTTTGGGTTCTTTAAAATAAGATTTTTTAAATTTTTACTATATGCATATAGGGAAAATCAATGACTCCCTGAGATTTTATTTGAAGAAACTTGGTAAATATTCATTAGAAGATGTTTCATGCCAAATATCTAAGCTCAAGCTCTTTGGGTGTTTTAGAAGAATATATTTAGAGTTTTTTCTTTTGGTTGCCATGGCAACCAGAGTTCTGCATGGAATGAAATTCTTTGAACAACTTTGTTAAGGCTTCACACAAGGAACATTCCTGTGAAGTTTCATTATGATCTGCTTTATGGTTTCAGAGAAGATGTCGTTTTAAAAGTGTGAACGGACGACGTACGACGGACGACAGACGACGGACGAAGAGTGATCCTAATAGCTCACCCTGAGCATATGCTCAGGTGAGCTAAAAACCCACAAAACAAAACAGACTTCTCTCTCACAACCTTTCCTGCAGTAACACATTTCATATTTCATTGTTATTTTTTAAACAGAGATCATTTGTATTCGGGGAATGCTGTACACCCATTTCATCAAATAAATATCTCCATAGGCTTTAAACTTTTATTTATTTATTTATCTATTTATTTATTTATAACAAAAGTTATGTATTAAATGATAAACGATGAAATGAAATCGGTTGAAAATGTATCATTTTGTTCCTCATAATTTTCAATCTGATTACTTACATATTCTTCTTTGTGCAAGTCCGATGCTACTGTAATTCTATAGTCTATATGAACCAATGTTAAATCTCTATATCTGAGTCCTTCTGGGCATATCCAGTGAAGTGAAACACTAGTACTAGTCACATGTGTAAAATGTACGCTTTCGGCGGGACGTGGTCTAACTGAAGGTAGGATAAAAGTCTAGTTCTATAATGCTAACAACTACAACATAGCGAACGTTGCGTTTTCTTCGTGCTAACTAGTGATCAGCATACTGGAACCCTCGGTTCGAGTCCGGCGGCTGTTTGTATTGCCGTGGCACTTATTGGTTACGTTGACATAAAATATTTATCTATGTCTCTTAAAATATCAATAAATACAGACTTTAAGAAAATGAATAGAGAACTAGAAGAAATTTATTCATAAGCACTATATTATATAAATGAGCACTTTACTTTATCAATAAATAACAAATATTTTCAAACACCAACATATGAATTATAAAATTTGAATTTTCACGATTCTGAACATACAGCATCAAAGGCATATAAATGACAATGTGAATGTAACCTATGAATGTGACTTCTTGAGGAAAATTGCACTAATTTTCACATTGTCTTAAGTATTTTGACCATAATGCTATAAGAAATGATTATGAAATCTTATTTCTTCATTCAAAACTGTTAACAAAATCATGAGTGGCGACTTTGAAATGTTGCATCAAAATTAATCTTGTTTACCTATGTCATGAATATCCTTAATCTTTATGTCACTTGAGTTCTTGCCAAGTTTATTTCGTGTCACAACGCGCATTTTATAATTAACACCTCTCAGAATAGTGAACTTAGAAGGTTCATCATGTTCATCAAATATGCTACCTAACCAGCACCTCCCCTCTGCAATGTTACAGTTTGATCTTTTTAAAGTCCTCCACTTATCCCCCTTCCTATCTCAAATAAATAATTAAGTTTTTTAGCATTAATTTCATATTCGATAATGACACAATACATAGATCTGGTATAAAACTGCCTGCATTATTACAGATAGCTTACTTTATTCTTTATCACAAGTTCATTAGACTTATAAAATTACAAATTATTAATTTGAGCCATACTAATTGAATCAATTGCTGCAACATCTTATATTTGTTAACAGTTTCTTATTTAACCGGATGTATGGCTGACATTACGGTTAGAAAAGTAACTTAGAAAATAAAGGCAATGTTGAGACTACTAAAGCAATAATACAATGTCATTAACTAGTTTTCTATGTCTGCGACGTAAATATAAATTTAAAGAATTGAATTAAAAATCTGTGAAAGTAGAATGTCTTGTAATTTTTGATAAATTCGTTATTATGACAAAGGTAATGAATGTAATAGCTAGAAATGAATGTGCTGACAATACACATACCTTCGGAATTTCATAATCGTAGTTGTAGGGATATTTGTTTCACTCAATTTAAAATAACATGCCAACACTCTATAATCAAACAAGGAAACGCAAAATAAATCCGTTGGCGCTCCTGGGCTTTCTGAAATGGATACATTTTTCTTATTCCATTTGCAATAACGTGGGGTCTTTACAAACATTTATGCAAAGTCATTGACACACTCTGTTTCCTTCGTTGTCAACTTCCATATGGAAATATGATTGAAACAATTCTAAATCTTAACTGATAAAAAACTTGAAGAACAATGTTGCAGTCTAAATGATGTTTCTCTGAAGAGGCGCGTGCTTAGTTTGAGCAATTACTCTTAAAACATCCTATGACAACTACATGCTTGGAGTTCTGGGATAGCTAATTGATGCTGATTACAATTTTCATTTTCGCATTCAGAAATTAGTTATCTACAGATGTTAAGAATATTTTAAAAATCAATTTTCAGCCGTAAGTTGTTTCTTTGAATGTTTTTTATCGATTTATTACAGTTTGTTTCACTGGCATGGTTTTGAACTGCGGTTTTACACGTAGAAAATCAAGTGGGGTTGAGGTGCGAGGTCTTGTCCATCCAAGCAAAAATACGATATTTTCATGTCGGTTTGTTGTTAAAAACCGTTTATGTGGGTACAATAATCATGTCGGTTTGTTGTTAAAAACCGTTTATGAGGGGACAATAATGTTATTGTCAACGTTTAGTGATGTCATTTAACACTAATTTGATATGAAGCTTTACATGATAAACGTAAGAACAACACTGCAATTTTGACATATCGGTATACTGGACTAGTGACATTCGGCCCATTTGGCGTATTCGAACCCTTGTCTATATAATTTTATCATATATACAGTATTGTTTTTATAATATTACTTTTTCCACTATCCAATCACTGTGTCGAGTCCTTGTGCTTCACATAAGAATGTTAATCACAATTATACTAACAAGATTACTTGTACCAGCAATACCTTAAATAAAATTGGACAATCTGACGCAGCTAACTAATTAGCACTAACTTCTCAAGACCTTGTGCGACATACAAGCATCAGATATTACACTTTAAAAATAAGCTCAACAAAACATTTTCTTCAAAATTGCCCATTACTTAGTATTTCATGAAATAATTCTATGCTGATTTTATAATAAAACTTTTATCATCAACAATAGTGTCATACATTTATCATAAAAAGGACTAAATACATAGAATACAAATACACATATTATTCACATTGAGTCCATATAGATAATCATCCTCCAAATCTGGCTAAAGTTCAGATCTACTTAAGTTTTTTTCTAGCATGTATCGTAGCATTAGTTAGGAGCTGATTTTAATCAGGTTGCAAGCAATCTAGCTTATTGCACTTTAAAAAACAAGTTACCTATGATTTTACCTAACAAATTTAGATGATTCTTTATTATTATCAAAAATTTTATGTAGAATAAATAAAAAAGTAGAATGTATAACTTTTTTACCTCCAACACTTATATTCACAGAGGAGTATATTTTACTGTTATAAACACAGCTGTAAAGTCCGCTGTCGTCAAAGGTTGTTTGATGAATCGTCAGTGCAACTGATTTACTTTCTTCAAAATGAGTTAAACTTTTCGTTCCAAATTGCCTACTCCCCTTAACAAAAGAAAAACACATGTAAATTCAAGAAATTTCAGCAAACAGTTGTCTGTTACGACTGTTCCTGACAGTGGTATAGTTAGCTTGCATTAATCGGTTAATGTTGGTATTGCTTTTCCTTTTATCATCATTCAGATTTGTTAAAATTATCCTGGCAGTATAACAAGATGAACTAATACATCCGAAAAATTGCTAACATAACAAAACATAACATGTATATAAAACATGTATATAAAATATTTATTCAATGAAACAATAGTACATTAAACAGTCGGGCATACTTCCTGATCGGGAAACAAGGGGAATCCCCTTCAAGGCTTCCCGATCAGGCAGCAAACGTCAAAATCCTTCCCGATCGGGAAGTTTATTGGCCTTTGTTTACGTAGTTTAGGAAAAATGGCCGGTGCACCCACTTCAATAATTATGAATCTCATTCTTTAGTGCAGAAAAGATACCCCTAGAATCCTACCAAGTCAATTTCTTTAAAATGTCTAAAATTAAAATAATCTGAAAGTCAATTTAATTTAAGTTTTACAATTTTACTAAATAGTAGCTGCTTCCCGTTTTGTAAATACTGTTTCCTGATCAGGCATCTAGCAAAATATTCACCATTAAATGCTTCCCGTTTGGGAAGTTTTTTGTTTATGTTATCGCATTCTATTCTGGAAATCTTTCGTGTTGATTGAGATTACTTGGGACAACACCAGCAAATAAAGATATCTGTGCAACAAATTAAAAGAGTCATAGTGTGAATGTTTTCAAATCTGGTGTGTCTAGAAGTTCAGATACAAATGATGGCATCATAGGTGGTGTCTTCTCAAAGTTTGTAAAAACGAATATTCGAATATATTCGAACATGGAAAACGAATATTCGAACATCAATTAGCCTATTCCCGGCCCTAGTAATTTTTATTATGCCACACTTCGAAGAAGAGCGGGTATATTGATTTGCTAATGTCAGTTGGACAGTCCATCGGTAGACCGCAGATACTATCTTATCTTAAAAACTATTGATCTTAGAGTCTTCATATTTCACATACTAATTGGTCATAACTATAGTAGATGATGCCTATTGATTTAAGGGTCACTATGGTCAAAGGTCAAGGTCACCGGGACCTTAAATATCAGAATGGTTTCCGCTCATCATCTTGAAAAGTATGTCTCACAATGTCTTCATATTTCTAAATTGATTAGTGATATGTAGTAGATAACTATCATTGATTTTGTGGTCACTAGTGCAAAGGTCAACGTCACAGGGGCCTTAAATAACAGAATGGTTAATGCTCATTATCTTGGAAACTATCTATCACTAAGTCATTGTTTTTCCCATATTGATTGATCGTTACTAGTAAATGACCCCTGTCAATTTTTGGGTCTTAAGGTCAAAGTTCAAGGTCACAGAGACCTTAAATATGTTTTTATCTGTCGTTAGACCACTTTGTTTTCGCTGATTATCTTAAAAACTTTTGATCAAAAAGTTTTCATATTTCATATATTGATTGATCATTACTATTAAATGACCCCAATTGATTTTGGGGTAACTAGCTTAAAGGTCAAGGTCACAGGTGTCTTAAATTTCAGATCTGTTTCCGCTCATTATCTTGAAAACTATTTATCACAAAGTCTTCATATTTCACATATTGATTGGTCATAACTAGTAGATGACGCTTTTTATTTTGGGGTCACTGGGTCAGAGGTCAAGGTGACCGGGGCTTAAATGTCAAAATGGTTTCCACACAATATCTTCAAAAGTATTTATCACAAAGCTATACTATTTTTTAGGTTACAGGGTCCTTAAATGTCAGAATGGTTTCCGTTCATTATCTTGAAAACTATTTATCACTTAATCTTTTATATTTCACTTAATGATCGGTTATTATTATAAGATTACCCCTATCGATTTTGAGGTCTTTAGATCAAAGGTCACAAGGACGTTTAATGTCAGGATGGTTTCCACTCATTATCTTCAAAATTACTCGTTATCAAGTTTTTGGTTTTCACATTTTAATTGATCATTACTAGTAGATGCCCCTATTTATTTTGAGGTCATTAGGTCAGAGGTCACACTAATCTTGAATGTTAAAATGATCAAATTAGATGCTAATAGTTACATTTATATGATATTATATTTATCCCAGCTATTTTGTTTAACTTACTTATGATAGATTTCATTTAATTTCAGGTCATATTTTGGTCATTATTTTTTTCCATAACTGAACACTTCCATGTACCCATTTATGGCATATTTCTATAACAAAGTTACCAATAGTATGAGTCAAGAGCTAGAAGTGGGGATATATGCCATTATGACATTTCTGGTTCGATATATTCATTTGTTTTATATTTTATTCAATATATTTTTTTTAATTAAGAGTGGTTTAAGTTTCAGAAAACAGAAATATGACACTGTCACTCGAAAAACATGTAGTATGCAAACACGTCTTGAGCCATAGCCAAAAACTATTTATAGTTATCAAAATCATTACCTTCATATATCAACCTCCAAGTTTCCCCATCCGTCTGTGAGCTAAACATTTAACTTATTTGAGTTGAAGGTTATTGTTTTGAGAAATTACACTCTGTGCAATGTTGTTCAACATATGCTATGCAATCTTAACATTATGAAACTTTTTATTGTAATGATGATTTTTGTACTGTCCGTCAAGTATAGGTAATGTTTTGATAGGTATAAGAACATAAGCTTCGCCAGATATATTCCTCTCGTGAATTATAACCTCATATCTTTAAAAACTGACCAGTCTTGGCAATTTCGTATCATCAAGGTACTATTACAATTATAATGTACTTCCAGAGTAGGAAATAGTTTATCTTAAACTTTAAATAATGAATATTTTGCTAGATGCCTGATCAGGAAGCAACGTTTAAAAAACGGGAAATGACTAGTTTTTAGTAGAATCAAAAAACTTTACTTGAGTTCACTTTCAGATTATTTTAATTGTAGGCTTTTTAAATGCAAATGACTTGGTAGGATTTTAGATGTATTTTTTCTGCACTAAAGTATGATATTCATATTGAAATGGACTGAAAACTGTCATGCACCGGCTATTTTTCCTGAACTACGTACAAAAAAAAAATCCCGATCGCAAAGGATTTTGACGTTTTTTGCCTAATCGGGAAACCTTGTAGGGGAATTTGCTTGTTTCCCGATCAGAAAGTATGCCCGACTGTTAAAGAAACTTACCTTATAAACCGAAACATCATTGATAGCAAAATTATCAAAACAATCGCTCATGTGTGTCATATTAACTGAGCAGTTCACTTGTAGGTTTTCACCAGCCGCGACGATTACATTGCCTTTAGGAAATATCGTCAAACCTGTATAATAATAATAAAAGACCAGTTACTTTAAATACCCCGTGCTTGTTTAAGGTTAGAGTCAAACTGTTGACTTGGCCTTCACTAAAAAGATCAGGATCATGATCAAATGACCCTGATTTTATTTTCATTGTTTTGTACCAAAAGAAAAACGTGTTTCACAAAGATCTCTTGTTTAAATATGAATTGACTCGTTACATATCAGACTATAACCAAATCATAACTACGATGAACAGTACATTATTGATTCGAGTTTGTACGAATGCAATTAACTGTAAAACAATACTCTTCATAACATGATATACGTTTCATACCTGACGAAACCTGCAGATGAATTTTTCGGATGTATTCTGTTAACATTAACACTTGTCCTATCAGTAGCAAAATAATAAATTCTAGTATCTGCTTTAATGTTCGGTAAATAGACCCCACTTTCGAAGAGAAAAGCAAAGGTTTTGTCATGACCCATTTATTGCGACGGCGTTGGTTAACCTTTTCGGATAAACAAGTTTTATTTTATGGTCATTTACGTTAATGCTTTTATGTTTAATTTCATAAACACTTTATATGCAGATGTACCTTGATGATTTCAACCTGCCACACCAATGTTTAGGCCGAAAGGTCCAAGATCACTCGGGCCTGCATTATAAAATATACAACTGGCCATTACAGCAAAGTGCATTGCTACATCTACGAACTTCAAACTTTGTACATAGACACATTAGTTCTACAATTTACGCTCATTTACAGATCAATAGGTCAAAGGTCAAGATCACATGACTCTATTATGATAAAGCATAAGCTTGCCATTATATTAAAGTTCATTAACCTAGGAACTTCAAACCTTGTATGAAATAGAGAAAATAAGAATCCCTAAAGAAAGCCCAACCCGTCGAAACTGAGAATATTGCCGGTTCGGTTTGATTGAGCCTGTTCATGGACGGTACTGTCTAGTGCAAACTACCGTCCACGCCCCCTAGCACCAGCTTAAGCAGAATTCAACATTTAACATGAAGTGGTAAAATTTAGAATTTTGTGAAAATCCGCAGAATTGTTCATATGGCGGTCATCATGGAACCTTCAATGTAAAACGTTAGTGCCATTCCATGAAAAGCGGCATATGGTCCCCAAGTAAAACAATGCGTGTGTCAAACGAGAAAACAATTGGCGGAACTAATTAAAATGGAATTTTGAAAGGGGATCTGGGGTTATGAAGCCTCCTGCGTATCACAGATATATCGTCAAAAGACAAATTTAAAAAGCAGGCTTCATATCCTAAGGGTGATTCAACAGTATTCAAGTGAGGAATACTGGAACCACCCAACAAGAGAGATGCCGAATAGATAGAACTAAAATACCACAAGCATAACAATAATGACATGCTGAACGATCTTAAAGGATCGGAAATATAACATCCCTGATTGAATGTAGCACTTGTCCACTATCAAGATTAAAAGGACAAATATATTTTGAAAATCAATTCATTTGCTCTCTCCATTTCCAAAATAATCATTTTGATTGTGCGAAATGACCAATAAATGAATTATAGCATTTAATGCACATTATGCCTCAGACACTAGATCTATATATTTTTTTTTCTTTAGATTTTTTATAAGGTTAAAATGATGGTAGATGCTTTTACCATCTTTTAGAAACCTACCACCACCACCCCTGGACATGACAAATCAACTTAGTACATGTATTATGTTTTATAATTTTAGAAAGAAAATGTTAAGAAAAAAACTGTTATGGTCAAGGACAACTCAAGAGGAGGTTTAAAAGGTTAAATATAAATGTTTACATTATGGCATTAGGCATTAAATATAATTAAAGCTGGTTAGCGTAATTTGATATGCAAAATTATTTCAAAATATTACAAAGATAAAATTGCAAAACGCATTACAAACGTTTTTAAAGACACATTTAATGTGTAGCTATAGATAAGTACCCTATAAATAACGAATCTTTTGCAGATCTACTATTGTTTAATAACAAACGATTGCTATTTGGCAACAAAGTATAGTACATTGTTAGTATAATAGATTCTTAAGGTGTTAGAGGATTTTTTATAACATACTCATGTTAAATTCAAACTTTTAAACTTTTCAGGGAATTTAGGAAAAGAAAATTGAGATGATGAAACAATTTAACTTTTGTATGAATAACGTACAAAACCCTATGGACCAAATTGTCATATCACTTGAAGAATATACTTATACAAGGGGTCGGTATTATTTATAAATCATTACATGCTACTACATGACACCAACTAATTTTTACATTAAATTAATTATGATGATAACCCTACTTGTACAGTTTGTAAAAAATGAAAACGAAACTGTCGAACATTTGTTTTGGCTATGCTGTTTTCTAAAGGACATCATAAATATATATTTCAAAACAAAAAGATCCGTTTTCCATCATTAACTGCAGAGGAAAAAAATAAAACTGCAAAGATAAACAATTTTGAAAATTCTATTATTCAGGAATCCTTATCTTGTATTTCGTAATTCAGATAAGCGGTTTTTTTTTCTCTCCAAATATGCAAACTTTAATTTTAACCCTCTTTTCTACCTACCCCAAAACAACAACACAATTTCTGTTATTTCCCGCTCAAAATGATTTTAGAGATGAATAAATAACTTAAATGAATACTAATTTATTTGATATGGCTGATAACAATGTTAAAGAGCAGACTACATTTATTTCCAAAAACATCCTCTTGTTTCCTAACAGCTGGCAATAAAATGTTTTAATTTCTGAGACAATTAATCTTTTCTTAAATGTTTCTTAAAAAAGTAACAGGCTAAATTTTAACTTTCGTTTATCATACATGTTAGTAAAAAAGGCTGGCCTTTCGGCGATCATAAAAGCATGATATTTTGTTTCAAAACTCAATAGACTCGACATAACGAAACATATTTTTGTACGAGTCTTGATTTGGACCCATGGGCGCAATTTTTACAAAAAAGAATCCAGCGTCTGTATTTTCACGTTGTCGTGATGATTTTGTCAACTTAAGGAACAGAACAGAACTCTTCCCTCACTAAATAAAATATAAAGTCAGTAAATGTCATATCTAGCAAACTATTGAGCCGACAAGAAAGAGGCTAGTTTGCCTATTGTGATTCCGTCTAATCACAGAATTTATTTCGAAAAAAAATTAACGAAATATTGATTCGTATAATTACGAATTATTATTTTATAAAAACGAATTGATATTTCGTAATTACGAATGATTATTTCGTAAAAACGAATTAAGTCCGGCAATAATCTTTGTAATTTTAAAGTCACCCTTGAGACTCTGTGCTTTAACAGTACACCGCAAAAATGCCTTAAATAAAAAAACTAAGCATTTCTTTGGCATAACGGGCCTTTAGGGTTAAGTATCGCATAACGATTTAATTCTGACACTAAGATACCTTACTATATAGAATATAAAGATGAAACATGGCACGATCTAGATAAAAAAAATATCTCGTCATTTATATATAATAAACTTACACTGCCTTGCTGCAACAACAGTAAAGTCATAACAAAAAACAAATATCCAGAATTTTAATCCCATTCCGTACATTTTCATGATTCACAATTAACAATGTGGAGTTTCGTTTTCGGTATTTAGTGTAGTATATAAAAATTGTCCTCTTGATATATGATCATAATCGCGGTTTACCCAATGTAATTTAACGGTTGCTGGTTCTGTATAAAGTTTAACCTTATTCCTACAAAAACTAAAACATCTTGAAGTCTATACGTTTATCTTATAAAATATGTAACAAAAGTAGCTTAAATATTGGATTGAACGAGCATCTGAATATAATATTTCTATCGCTATCCCTGTCTCTGTCGTCACAATATGTTAACCCCAGCCTACAGTGCGGGTGTAACTACAATCGCAACATCCTCTGCTATTCTTCAAATTAGTCCTGATTCGAATCCTGCGGACTATTCTGAAAAATTGCGGGTAACTAACATCTGCACTCCAGTTAACGCACTGTGTATGTATTTGTATACGATATAACTCTGACACATTTTCAACAGAAAGATGATTTTTGCCTTACGCTGATTGAACACGCGCGAGAAAATAAATGTGGTCAACTTTTCATAGCAACGGACTGCTTCGTAAAAAAGGCTATATTATACATCTTTTTTTAAGATTTTCTAAAAGAAGTGTAGATTAAGTAATTCAACTAAGTTTATAGGGGTATATCTTATACAGAAACTAACAATTTGTTTGTGGCACAATGTTATTAATAAAGACAAAGTCCACAATAAAACAATGCAAAAGGTTATGTACAACAATTATTGTAGATTGTGACGAATTGTTGTTTTTAATTGATTAACTGATACCAGTGAAAGTGAGTTTATTTTCTTTTATTGAACTGTTTAGACAGAAAAAGAGAAAAATAATAGTTAAATTATGAAACTGTAAAGATGAAACCATAAACTTATGATGGTAATCCTGCTTTTTACCTACATTTACATGTAATTCCTCCGCCCCGTTAATCGCAATTGTCAAATAAGTTAACAATATAAATATATATGTATATATAACATGTTGAAGGTTAACTAGAGAAACTTCAATTTATATGGGGATCAGGTTCCGTTTCGGCAATTTTGAAATTGTTCGTGTAATACGAGCTCGTATACCACCTGGAAACCTTAACCTAAAATCTAGTTAAATCTGAGCAGGGAAATATTTAGATACGTGGTATAAAGCAGAAGGGGTATTCAAAATATGTTTTGCTGTTAGATATTTTACATATAACTTACATTACTATTCTTTTTTAAATAACATAATCGGGCACATCTCTGTCGACTTACACTTGCGGTTACTTCGAGATAACTTATTTTCTAATAACTTGAAATCATTCTAATGACAGCTTTATTTCCTTAAAGAGTAATAAATTCCCTACCATTTTGTACTAAGATTTTGAAATTTGGTGAAAATTTTTTTTTTTTTTTTAATTTTCGGCCAACTTACAAATGGAAATACAAAATTTAATGGAATTCTGGAGTTCAGATTAAGACGAGTGCTGAAAAATGAGCGACGAGTTGCATACCTCTTTTTGCAGGGAGTGAAAGAAATTGAATTTAAAGCATATGTCAGAAATTAAATTAAAAGCATATGTCAGACATTAACACATATTCCAAATGAAAAATACTGCAGTTTAGATTGTTTTAGAGAGGTAGGAGGGGGGGGGTAGTAACAATCAACGCGACGAACACTAAAGTCTTGTGATACACACGAGCGTTTTCCTAGTATCGCCTTATTATAACATAATAACAAAATTCACTTTTACAAATAATTTGATATAAATAAAAAATCATTTGTTACACTATAGTAACATCCTTGTAATATAAATATGCACTACCGTTTATGAGATATTTTGTTACCATGTAAAACTGATTCATCGGCTTCTCTATTCATATAAACAACATATCATTTTATAAAGGTAAAAAAAATATCTCTCACTGTACCATATAAATGCCACGGGTATGAACTAGAAGGTCGTTACTAAACACGTGTTCGAGATTGTTTATTTCACATTGCTTGGATTTAGTATCATATATTTGTACCTTATTATCATCCCCATCTTATGTGACAAGGTTCATAACTCTAGCACCAATATTTTCAGATTTATCTCCCCTTGAAAAACAAGATATCCCAGAGGGCCCTGGATCTCTCACCTGCGAAATAGGTCAAATGGTCAGAATGGAGCCCCTTTCACTCCAGAAGCACGATTTGAAAACAAGGGACATCTTAATCTGAACATTGTGTGTACACTGTCACCAAGGAAATTCCTGTGTAAAATTATTTTAAAACTGAACCAGTGGTTTAGATGTTGTTGATTTCTTATTTTAACTCTGACAGCCATTTCTTAAACAGTCCAGTCCAGTATGTCATTAAGTGAGAGGTCAGCTAATAAAAAGAGAAGGCAAACAGACATTTAACCTGGCTGCGGATTGAACTGTCGACCTCGATCATATGGGGCGGGGCCAATTTTGACCCTAGGGGTTTTATTTCAACAAAAAGACATGGTAGACATACACTAGAACATGTTTCTTGCCAAATATCTAAGATCTACCTCTTTTGGATTTTCACAAGAAGATTTTTTAAGTTTTTACTATATACATATAAGGAAAATCAATGACCCCTGGGGCTGGGCCAATTTTGACCCTAAGGCTTTCATTTTGACAAACTTGGTAGACATCTACTAGAAGAGGTTTTATGCCAAATATCTAAGCTTTAGCTCTTTTTGATTTTCACAAGAAGATTTTTTTAAAGATACACTATAATTAAATTTGATATAAAAGGAAATTGATAATTACTTCAAAGTTTCATTATAAACATAAAACATACATGTTTTGACTTCACACAAAGAAGGTGTGTCATGTTTTAAATTCTACACTTTAAAGTCGGTCACAATATGAATATATAGTGTCATTAAAAAGGCAGTTATTTTTTTTAAGAAAAGACAAACTTAACTTGATCTTTGATAGGGAATGCAGCTTCCAATGCATAGTTTATTCATTCTTTCATTCCAATAAAACATTTTCAGTAAGAATTTTGTATATTTCAATAAATTTTGGATATTTAAATATTGTACTCAAGAATGAGCATAGTGTATCTTAAGTTTAACTATATACATGTACATATAAGGAAAATCAATGACTCCTGGGGTGAGGTAAATTTTTACCCTAGGGTTTTTATTTGAACAAAGGAAGAAATTTAGCAGTAGATTTCTAAGTTATTACAATACAATCATTTGTACTAAGGCATGCCATTTTTAGCCTAATGGTATTAAAAACACTTCTAGAGGCCCCCTTATCATTGCCATATGCAAAAACAAATTCTTAAATTTTGGCATAGAAGTTTCTTGAAGTAGACTTATATTACTCTGTCATTGAATTCTATGTAAACTAGTAACACGGGACGGAGACAATTTTGACACAGGAAGGATGTTTTATGACTTGAGGATCACAAGGTGATTATGATACTACATGCCAAATATCTAACCTGTGGACATTAATGTTTTGGAGCAAGATTTTTTTAGATATATTTACTCTACAAGTCTAAAAAGGTGACCCCAGGGTCGGGTCATCTTTTGCTAATTTATATAACTCAGTGACTCTGAGGGCAGGGTAAATTTTGACCACAGGAGTATAATTTACTTAACGTTTGTCAACCAGAAGGTCATACTACATTGTACTTACCAAAAACCTAACCTCTGGACATTGTAGTTCAGGTGAGATTTAATTTCTAACAGGGCGTTGTAAATTTGGTCAAAATCAATCTTGTACTTTTGGAAATGTTGTTTTAAGAACTTTTGACAATGACAAACAACGGACATACTGCCATTACAAAAGTTCACCTCCGAGCACTTTGTACTTGTTAAAGACAGATATTTGTAAATTTCAAGTAAACATTTATTTAGTTTGATAATTTTAGTAATAAATGTTTAATGTTTACATTTTCTTTACAACATCAATGCTCTTTTAAATCTTGTTCATACTTCTCAATAAGACAAAATGATGATCTCACAAAATTTAAACAAGTGAACAAACCAAGATTTGTTATCCTTCCTTTATGAGGAATTCCTCAGATTTTCTATTCAAAAGAAGCACCAAATGTTTCTATGCAGAATAAGTAATACATTTAAATTATTCAATACCGCCATTATACCAGTATCGTAACTACCATATGCTTATTGAAGTTTTACAATAAGTCTTTTACTAAAAAAAAAAAAAAAAAAAGAGAACATAGCGAAATACCTAGACTTTATTTTAAATCCTTATATGCAAAGTTTGCCTTCCTATATCAAGGATACCACCGACTTTATAAATAAGGTTCGTAATCTTAAATTAATCAAAGACACCTATCTGGTTACCCTTGATGTTTCATCATTATACACAAATATCCCTCATAATGAAGGTATTGAATCTTGTATATATTTTTTACAGAAAGATAAAGGAAACAATAACATCTAAGCTAGTGATATAAGGAAATTGTTAAATATTGTTTTACATAATAATTGCTTTGACTTTAACGATCAGAGATATTTACAAACCATGGGCACAGCAATGGGAAGCCCTATGGCACCTTCTTATGCTTCACTATTCATGGGTAGACTAGAAGAGCAATTTCTTAACTCTACTTATGTAAAACCTGATGATCTGGTTACGTTTCCTCGATGATATTTTTATGATTTGGAATGATTCTTTGGAAACGCTAAACTTTTTTTATAGATTCCTAAAATAGTTTCCAACCGAATATTAAATTCACTTACAATATTTCTAAAAGTTCGGTACCTTTTCTTGATGTTTCTGTATCTAAAGACGTAACCTACAAATATGCATTTGTATTTAGATTTTACATCCTCTCATCCTTTATCATGTAAGCGTGGTATCCCGTTTAGTCAAGCTAAACGTTATAGACGTGTCATTTCCGATGACGGTACTTTTAAGCAGTCTTTAGATATGTTAAATAGATATTTTTCTGATAGACATTATCCTAAATCTATTATTGAGAAAGCGTTTGCTAAAACTGAAGGCATTCCCAAAATGATGCTCTAAGTCCTGTCGTTAAAAATACTAGTTCAATAATACCTTTTACTGTATGTTTTAATACATCTCTGTCTAATATTGGTGAAATCTTAAATAAATATTGGGATCTATTACTTTTGTCTGATAAGGTAAGCGTTAAAAATATACATACCAAGTTCAAACCTATTTTAGCATACAGACGTCCTAAAAACATTCGAGATTATCTTATGAGAAGTGCTTTACTTGATCGCACATTTTTATCTAGCCAATGTTTACGAAGTAGATGTTCACATTGTAACAATATAATTGTTGGTTCCCAATTTAATAGCAGCATAACAGGTAGTTCTTTTGATTTACACAATGATGTTAATTGTACTTACGCGTAATGTAATTTACCTCATTACATGTAAAGGCTGTAAAAAGCAATACGTAGGTCAGACTAATCAAAATGTATCATGCAGAATGAATAAACATAGATTTGATATAAGAAATTGTGACGTTAATCCAGTTTCACATGTTGCGATCCATTTCGGATCAAACGATAATAAGTGTTCATTGTCAGATTTTTCATTTTTGCCTATTGAAATTATAGACAGCAACATGGACCGGTTATGTAAAGAATCTTTTTGGATCCATAAATTAAATGCTATGATTCGAAATGGACTAAATAATAAAGTATTGTTTGATTTATAATTGGTTACATGAATATTAATATATTTGTCTATTATCTTATTTTTATTAACACTGTCTAATAGACATCTGTATCACTGTTGATCCATTTTAATTCATGTACCAGCTTTATTTATAGCATAAATATTTGTTTCTACATGTTATCATAGTTTTGCCGCTAAACGCCATAACGTTTTTCGCGCGTTAAACGCGTGTTCCGTTATGACGTCGCTTCCGGTAATTTTATTATGTTTTGCACTGATGAAGGCATATAGCCGAAACGTTTGCAATTAAACTAAATTACTAAATGTTCGTGTTTGTGTGGCTTGTCTGATTATTTTACATAGATCAGGAAAACTTAAATGTAGTATACACATAACACTGTGTTTAGCAAACCACTTGTCCAGTAGGATTGCAGAGTGTATTTCAGTAATTTATCATTTAACCATATCAACCTCTTGCTGCTATGCATTTTAACAAGTTAGAGGGACTCCACTGAGGTTTTTTGACATGAAGGGACTGTAAATAGTTTTTAGGACTTTTGTATTACAGTATGTAGGTCTAAACCAATAACTTGTGTGCAAAATTTCAGTTCATTTGTTACATGGTATAAGCAATATTATTGCGCAAATTGACCCAGAATTGTAAGCGTTGCAACGTTTTTCAATTAAATAGCCAAAAATCCCAAGGATAAAAAAGCCGATTATTTTAGTACCCAGGATATTCAATTATTATATATTGCATAGTTTTCCATTTTAAGTGCACCATTTGGTTGAAAAAAGAATAACAAATTTAATCATTTTGGCTTTTAGACCTCAGTGGAGTTCCTTTAATACCTGGACCAAAATACTGTATACCAATTAAAAAGAATATCTAGAAATAAGTTCTATCTTGTCTTCAACAATAAATATCTGATTTATCATATCACAGTTATTATCCTTGGTCAACTTCTGGCTCACTATTATCACTTTTATCATCATCATCATCATCATCATCGTCGTCGTCATCATCACCACCACTAACTTCTCTATTCTCATCCTCCAGTTGCTGAAGCTTTCCGGCCAATTCTTGCTCATCAATGTCAGAAACAACTTTAGGCTAAAAATAAAATACAGTACATTAACCACAAGTCTGCTGAATATCTTACAAAGACTTATCCAACTTCCACTTATGGAACAGTCCATTACCAATTAAAAGATTAAGTTTGCCATTTAACAGTAAGAGGCTGATAAGATTCCAAGGAAGCCTGGCTTTAAACTGCTGGCAAAAGCTTTTCCTTTTGTCTCAGGGATCTGATAATCACTGTGTGTGGATCAGTTTTAAGACAATTTCATCAAATTGAAGCCACAGTTCACACTGTATTTTATAACTCTTATTACCACAATAAACCAAACAGGCACATGGTAGGCCCTAATAATGACTGATAATTTTATATTAACGAGGGTCAGGTCACTCAAATGACTTTTTCCCCTATTATTTCAATAACAATACATATAAATGACATTATGATTTTTGTTTTTCTTTTTTCACAATACTTTTTATACTTTTTTGAGGTAATATTTCAAACAGTTTACCTGTAGTTGTATATTGTACATTCCCCCTGCTTCCTCTATACTGGCTTTAATAGCCTGCAACACTGCATTTAATGTGTTTAAATCATCTGTACGTTCTAAAGTTTGTGTTGTTACCACATATTGTGGTGGGGCTATGATATGGATCTGAAATAAATAATTCATGTATTATTAATCACAAAAACTCCGTAAAGATCATACGGCAATTTTTCAGCTTTTACTTACAGGTGAATAATTCAGAATTTCTTAGTATTTGTATATGGTTTGGTAACTTTCTTACACTAATTTAGCAGTTTCATGGGTTTATTTTGTGCCATGTTAAGTTAATATGTCAGTATTTCTATCTGCCTCATTTTGAAATGATACTATTTTAATCCTTGTTTATCAATGGTCAAGGCACCATTCCGCTTTGTTCTGTTCGTTTCTAAGTTTGGGGGTTATTGTGATTTGGTTATAAGAATATTATTCATCTTTTTCTGTGTTTTGTTTACTGATATATCCCAATATTTATAATAAGGTATGTTTCTGGTCTACCGTTGTTCGCATTCACTTAATGTCTAAAAATCAGACAAAATTCTTTGAAAAGTCAAACTACAAATCTCGGAAAAACTCCAATGATAAAGAACTGTTAGGTAAAATGTTCGTCTAGTGTAATAATTGATAGTACAGAAATATCATATTTTTACTTTTATAGGCATTGCCTCTGTCGATAGTTCAAGACCTTTTTTTATGGCTCTTTTCACTGCATCTACTCCTTCGTAATTTGTACAAGCAGTTTTTATATCTGAAACATTAGGGCAATAAGGTTAAAAACACTTAAACTTAGAACTGATATTCATAAGAACTACCACTAGTTTATTCCATACAGAAATATGTTCCCTTCTACAGTAAACAGTTCTTATAGTGGTTACAAATTTACAAATTAAGTTTTCCCCCATAAAGCCATAAATAAATATATCAAGAATTTGCTTTTACTTTGACACATCAAGGAAATTGACATTTGAGACATATAAGTTCAACTGTAATTAATTCAACTGCAGCAGTCATTATAAATAATATGAATATGAATATTGCAATTATTCAATGAAATATCAATGTTACAAAATACAGTATTTTAAAACTATCAATATGTCAAGCCTTAAAAAGTTAGTTTGAGGGAAAGGAAAATGTGATACATGATAAAGAAAAAAAAAAGGAAAAGGAAACAAGACCAGTCAAAAATAATATATGAAAATCAAAACCAGAATTCTGGTCAGATTGTTTCTTCTGAGAAATCGTCTTGTGTAAGTTGAAAGCTACTTAACTATTGTGACAGTTATTTAATCTATTAAAGAGTGTTAGTACATAACTATATGACTGTTGTCATGAAACCATCCATTTCTTGTTGATAAATAACTACCACACATTATCTACACAAGAAGACTGGTCAATCCCCCAGTTTATTTAATTTTGAGTTATTTCCACAAAGAAAATGATATCTTTACATGTAAAATTTATCATAGAAAAGTAACTTACAACTGTGAACAAGTATGATAACATTTGGTCTAACATGGCAATCACAAAAATACTGAATCAACTTAATGATAAGATAGCCAAATAATAAATTTACTTAGGATATTCTTTTGTTTCTTCATAAGATTGAGATATTTTCACCGAGCAAACATATTACTTTATGAATGGACATTCGCTTGTGTTTACATGACACATAAGTTTACATGACGCATACGTTTACATGACACATAAGTTTGCATGACAATTCCATCAAAAAACATAATTGATTATTTGAAAGAGATAAACTTGTATTCTAGGATCTAATTGGTTCATTTCTATTGTCATTAATAAAGTTTTACATAACATTTTAAGCCTTTAATAGCATTCGGCACGATATGGCCAGTTATGTGTTGACGTGCCGTAAAAATCCAAACAAACAAACAAAAGCATGACATATAAGCATTTGTCTTTACTTATAAAAGGAACACTTGCTTCCATGTAACATAATGACTGACCTTATATGACATCAAATTGGCACATCAAGCATGTTTATGATAAAAATAATTAGAAAATATTTGTTATTTGTTAAGATGAAGAACTTTGGCTATTATGTGCATATAAATTTTTTTTGAAAGAGTGTAATTCTGTTAACATGTTGTTTTTATTTATAACCATGGCTAAAGGGGAACTAAATTTGAACATTACATTAAGTTGGTGAAATCATAGGTAATAGTATTTAACAATGTTTATTACAATCTCCATAAATGTGGTCATCTATCTACATACATGTACCAACTATAGTCAACACTTCCTTTTTGTACCTTTTGTGTTATGACTGGATCCAGACTACTTTGGGTGACGGATTGTAATTCCAATGAAACCAATGGTGGACTTGTAAGTCAAAGGGAGTTTAATCTGCTGAACAAACAGTAAACTTTGTATTATGACCTGCAGAGTTGTCCATCTTTAAGCTTTTCCCTTTACAGTCTCTAATAATTCTTCAAGAGTGGCTTTACAGGGTTTCTATTTTTTATTTATAGATAAGACTTTTAACACAAATTATACTGGACAGCATGTAACATAAGATTCTAATGTAATTACCACAATTTACCTGCTCTAATTTTCACAGATTAAGGTGTTAATCTCCGTTTGATATTTATTTTCTAACAATACTCCCTTTGTTTTCTCATCAATGTCACATTCATCTAAAAGTTCCGGATTCCTGAAAATATATTAGAAGAGATTGTTATCATAAAATAGCAAATCAGTAGGTCATATAGCTGGCATTACATTCTGCGGATACAGTAATTATTTTCATGCACAGGTTCTGAAGAAGTATATGGACTTTTTTCTTCCTTACTATCTATTGTAGCTGAAGTAATGAGACAAGAATCGAAAGAAATTCTGCAAAGATTTCAACAGAACAATAAATTTTATGTATAGTTACAAATTTACCAAATTATAATTATATATGTAGCCAACAAACAGTTCAGTAATGCAGGAGTGATATACTGCCATATAATCTTCATTTCAATGAAAAAAAACAATATTTCACGTGTAAGCATAAATAAAGTCTGTTAGTAAAGGCATATTGTCAAGAATACAAACATGACATAAATAATTTGCCTATTGCCTCTCTCCATCTGGAGTAATGCTACTATTCTTTTCAGTGCCAAAAAGTTTTGATTTGCATGGAAAATATGCTGGTTATTTTCAAACCCTTCCCTATATAGTTCAACAAAAATTTAGTAAAAAGTCACAAAACAATCAACAGAAATAAGTTATATCCATGAGATAGCTTACGTTACTGCATGTTTAAATATATCATAACAAGCTGTAGGTTTCTTGAATTTTTCATCAAATTGCCAAGCTGTTTTCTTATAGAGATCATTTTTATATTCCAATAATTCTCCCACATGACGCAGGATGTTGTTAACCTGTAAACAAAGTAAATAATGACTTACAAACCTATTTGTCAAACAATCTTGAGTTGAAACAATCTAAAAATATTGATGTATTTAAGAGAAATCTTAAAACACATTTTTTCAGAAAGTTTGAATCACTATTTTAAAATCTGAAATGAGATAAACATGAGTAACGTATAACTGATGACTGACAGTGTGATGAATGTGCAATGTAAATGAATGTTTTATTCTTTTTAATCTATTTGTAATCAAGTTACATGTATGTAAATAATCTTATCTCATGCTAAATGTATATCAGTTTTATCATTTTATGGTCTCTAAATTTTTTTAAAAATATGTTAATTGGAATTGTATGTAAAAGCTTTTATTTCATTTGATGTTGATCCACATATTCTTATGCATTCACAATTTTATTCTTATTATATTATATGTACTGTACAACGCCGTTGAATATTGTTAAATAGAAACAGGCGTTTAATTAAATAAAAAGTTTCAAGTTTCAAGTTTCAAATCTATAATAATTTTAGTAATGACTTTCGCGGATTGATTTTGACATAACTTTCTGATAAGAAAGACCTATTAGAAGACAGAAGGTTCCTTTTTTCTACATGCTGGCCAGTTCAATAAAATCAACAAAGAGAAGGGGACGTATTCTGAAATTGTGCTAAGCACACTTACATGCCCTTGTAGTCAACAAATATTTCAAGTTGGAACTAATTAATTTTCTTTAGAAAATATGATGTGATATGCACTGAAATATTATTGACTGAGGCAAATATTTTTTTCCAGTACTCTAGTTTTCAGTACATTATATATTCACCATCTAAAAAGTCATAAGATTTTTTTCCCATATATTGTGAATGGATTTTGTGCCATGAAAATTGTGAAAAATTGACCTATTGTAATGTAAACTATATTCAAAAAATTGTGAATTTATTTACAGTTATTTAAAAATTGCTAAAATCTCAAATGTAATCACAATACAAAGTTCCTTAGTACTATAAAATTCATTATAGTTCTTATTATTATTACTTGATATAAATCAGACTTTACTTGAATAGAAAAAAACCTTACAGAGGAAACTGTTTATTGTTTTGTATGAGTCTTTATTTTTTAGACTTAAATATGGAGAAGTTTAAACATGTCATAATCATATCCCTTAATATAGACAATAGACAACACCATACACATCTACAAGGTGTTTTGAAACTTACAGCTTTATAGATAATAGCCGAGGACGTTCCAATTGGGCTAAAATGATAGCAAATGCAAACTACTCAATGCATCATCTTCAGGAGGAGTAAGCTTAAGATGATGATGATTTTAGTTTTGTTTATACCGGGCGCCGGCTATGCCATATGTTCCAGACTATCGGCCTTTGTTATGTCGCTGGTCGTAGAGCCTGCAACGAAGGACTTAGTTTGCCTTCATTGTCGCTGATCAAAGAGCCGCAATGAGATCTTCTCAAGCCATCTTTTGTCGTAGAGATCTTCCCTAAGAAGTACTTCGCATCTTGAACGCAGATGACAATAGAAGAAAAGGCACCTCTTCCTGGAGGCAGCAGCACTTTGTAGAGCTATACTCTTCGCCGTTGGTAATGTGACACCAGCTAAGTGACCTAAAAAGTTAACCAATCAGGTGTGACTTATGCACTCCGAGCGACGTGCACGCCGCGAAGGAAAGTCGGAGTTTAGCTAAAGATAATTCTTTAAATAGCTATGAAACATAATTGGTAAACCAATATTATTTAAAGCTATACTGTTTACGTACCTATTTTAAGAACACTCTTCACTTATTATGCCAAATACGTTTAAACAATATAATAACAATCGAATGTTTACCAGTGGCACATATATATTTATTAAACTATGGGGACTATAGTTGTTGGTAATTTTACCTCTATTCGCACTGCTCATTACCAGCTTACAATGACCACACACAAAAGGAATTTAGGCCGAAAATAAGTGAAATGTTGTTTTTTTCTCTTCTTCTTCAATGAATGAATACACACATTTTGATGGATTGTCAGGATCATGTTAACTTTATGTATTGCTCGAGCCGCCATGTAATGATTGCCTATTGACCACCTGCCACATCAATAACACAAAAATCTCAGAGTCGATGCTTTAGTACTGGCAGCTCCTCTATTGTTGCCTGTAGAAAAAGATTTCACCAAGAGTGGTATCAAAGATTATGTATCATATATACTTGAAGAGCCATATCTACACGTTATCTCGTCAATTTTGATTCGCCACGTGCCAGATATCGCCGAGGTGGTATCACATGTGCTAAATTTTTTTCGACAATTTCTACAGTAAAATTTAATTGGTTGACGAGCATTACAGCAACTACACGCGTGATAGGATGAAGTCACCAGAATTATTTACTGAAATTGTTATAAAGGTGTAAGATAGGGAAATAATGCTTAGCAGAGACAATTAATTACAGATACAAAAGACTGAAATGTATATGGGACATATTCTGAAAGTTTAAAGATCTAATCACCAATTCCATTCAGTTGCATGATACGGCCTCAAGGACAAGAACATATATGAATATCATGAGACAATAAGCTGGGAAAGAAATTAAAACATCAAAAGGCGTTAATATAATAAATTACGACCTGCAATTCAACTAAACATTTCATATTCATTTAAACATTTTAAAGAATTGACTGACTGATTGATTGATTGATTGATTGATTGATTGATTGATTGACTCTAGTTATGAGGAGCAGAATGTTGATAATAATAACTCGGTAAATATTTGTTAAGAATATAACATAAAAGTGCATAGTATATACATAGAATGTATAAGATGACCCCTTTGAATAATGTAATTTCTTCTTTCTCTACCAATAAGCTATGTGGACAGCTACTGAATGTTGTCGTACTCGTATACACGTTAAATATTTTTTAACGTCAGTAACAGTGATAATAAGTTTATAAATACACTATAATAATAATGAAGCTTTACAAGTCCTTTACACGTTGACTCACAGTTTTCTACTCATCCATAATTTAATGTTTGTACATATTGAATTAAAATAATCACCAACATCACAAGTTTCGAAATTCGAAACAAGATGTATCTTTAACAATAGGGCCATGATGGCCCTAGATCGCTCACCTGACCCATCAAAGTCATCCAAACAATTACCTAGACAAGCATTCTGACCAAGTCTCATGACAGGTGAGTCAAAAATGTGACCACTACAGTGTTAACAAGGATTATCCATATTTGAGCAGTGTGACCTAGTTTTTTACCCAGGTAACCCACATTCATACTTGACCTTGAAATCATCAAAACAAACTTTCAGACCAATTTCGAGGATACTTGGATCAAAACAGTAGCAACTAGAGTGTTAACAAGATTTTTCTATTTTTAGCTCCGGTGACATAGTTTCACATGCGATTTCGAACTCATCCAACCTAGACAAGCATCCTGACCAAGTTTGATGATAATTGAGTCGAAAATGTGACCACTAGAATGTTAACAATGTTTTTCCATATTTGGGCAGTGTGACCTAGTTTTTCATCCGAGATGACCCATGTTCGAACTTGACTTAGAAATCATCAAAACAAACTTTCAGGCCAATTTACAGGATATTTGGATCAAAACAGTAGCCACTAGAGTGTTCACAAGATTTTTCTATTTTTAGCTCCTGTTACCTAGTTTTTCATCCGAGATGACCAATGTTCGAACTCATCCAAGCTATCACCTAGAAAAACATCCTGACCAAGTTTGATGATGATTGAGGCAAATTGTGACCTCTAGAGTGTTAACAAGGTTTTTCTATTTTTAGCTCTTGTGACCTAGTTTTTCATCCGAGATGACCCGTGTTCGAACTCATCCGAGCTATCAACTAGATAAGCATCCTGACCAAGTTTGATGATGATTGAGGCAAAAATGCGACCGCTAGAGTGTTAACAACAAAATGTGAACGGACGGACGACGGACGACGGACAATTGTGACCTCTAGAGTGTTAACAAGGTTTTCTACTTTTAGCTCCAGTGACCTACTTTTTCATCCAAGATGACCCATGTTGGAACTCATCCGAGCTATAACTTAGACAAGCTTCCTGACAAAGTTTGATGATGATTGATGCAAAATGTGACCGCTAGAGTGTTAACAAGGTTTTTCTATTTTTAGCTCTTGTGACCTACTTTTTTTATCCGAGATGACCCATGTTCGAACTCATCTAAGCTACACCTAGACAAACATCCTGACCAAGTTTGATGATGATTGAGGCAAAAATGTGACCTCTAGAGTGTTAACAAGGTTTTTCTATTTTTAGCTCCGGTGACCTACTTTTTCATCCGAGATGACCCATGTTCGAACTCGTCTAAGCTATCACCAAGACAAACATCCTGACCAAGTTTGATGATGATTGAGGCAAAATTGTGACCGCTAGTGTTAACAAGGTTTTTCTATTTTTAGCTCTTGTGACCTAGTTTTTCATCCGAGATGACCCATGTTCGAACTCATCCAAGCTATCAACTAGATAAGCATCCTGACCAAGTTTGGTGATGATTGAGGCAAAAATGTGCCCGCTTGAGTGTTAACAAGGTTTTTCTATTTTTAGCTCCAGTGACCTAGTTTTTCATCTGAGATAACCCATATTCGAACTCATCCGAGCTATCACTTAGACAAGCTTCCTGACAAAGTTTGATGATGATTGAGGCAAAAATGTGACCGCTAGAGTGTTAACAAGGTTTTTCTATTTTTAGCTCCGGTGACCTACTTTTTCATCCGAGATGACCCATGTTCGAACTCATCCGAGCTATCACCTAGACAAGCATCCTGACCAAGTTTGATGATGATTGAGGCAAAAATGTGACCGCTAGAGTGTTAACAAAGTTTTTCTTTTTTTAGCTCCGGTGACCTACTTTTTCATCCGAGATGACCCATGTTCCAACTCATCCGAGCTATTACCTACTCAAACATCCTGACCAAGTTTGATGATGATTGAGGCAAAAATGTGACCTCTAGAGTGTTAACAAGGTTTTTCTATTTTTAGCTCTTGTGACCTAGTTTTTCATCCGAGATGACCCATGTTCAAACTCATCCGAGCTATCAACTAGATAAGGATCCTGACCAAGTTCGATGATGATTGAGGCAAAAATGCGACCGCTAGAGTATTAACAACAAAATGTGAACGGACGAACTGACGACGGACGACGGACAATCATCGATCCTAAAAGCTCACCCTGAGCATGCTCAGGTGAGCTAAAAAGACACTCGACCGAAAAAAACCTGTTTCTTTTGCATGGTTTATTTCTGAGTTTTGAATTCACGAAGAAATGCAAACATATCGCTTGTTTAAAGTGGCATTTTTATCGTCAAGTTGAGCTGAATTGACAATAAATTTCAAAAGATTGACTGATAGTGACTGATGGTGATTGGTCAAAAGTTGATATCGGAGCATGTTTAGGATAAAATACTTAACTGCATTAAGTAAAAAAGACTGCTCCACTCTTTTATAAATTGAACAATTCTGTTGGGTATATTCAGAAAGTTTGTCGGGTCCTGTCAGTTATTTATCGTTCTCGCGGAATGAATTACACAAGAGGCGGTGTGATGCTCCCCGAATAGGTTTTGAACACAGAAAAAAGGTTGTTTCTTGTAGTTTCAGAGTTATGTTCCAGACAAAGTTCAAAGTGAAAAAGGGTAATAACTCAAAAATCAGGTAAGGCATATTTACGATTTTTATCCATTGCAATTCTACTAAATGAAATCTATCTACATACCTACAAATTTTCTTGTTGAAACATCTTGTGGTTTCAGAGTTATGTCCCAGACAACGTACAAGGTGTAAAAATTGAAAAGAGGCACCGTCGGGCGGGGGAAACGCACGACCTTTTTATTTTTCTAAAAGCATTAAAACGGTTTAAACTAATCTTAAGAAAGAAAATTTGCAATGCAGTGTTACGGTTTTTCTGCATTAATAAGATTTATGTACATACTAAGTTTCCGGTTGTTACCTCTTGAAGTTAGTAATAATGCGGACAGTGTTCAATATGTAAAAGAAAACAGGGCAATAACTCCAAAATTAGGCAAGACAAAGTAACGGTTCATATGCACTGCACTTCTTCTAAAAGAGACATCTACCTGCATACCAAGTTTCTTGATTATACCTCTTGTGGTTCCGGACAATGTTCAAAGTGTAAATATGAAAGAGGGCAATAACTCCACAATAAGACAAGGAAGGGTAACTGTACTTGTGCACTGTACTTCTACTCAGTTTCTACAAAGTTTCTTGTTGATACCTCTTGTAGTTTCAGAGTAATGTCCCGAACAATGTTCATAGTGTAAAAATAAAGAAAAAAGCAATAACTCCAAAATTAGGCAAGGCAGAGTTACGGTTCTAATTATCTCACTTTTACACAATGAGATCTATCAACTTACAAAAAAGAGTGAAATAAGAATCCCTAAAGAAAGCCCAACGCGGCAAAATTAAAAATGTTGCAGGCTCGGTTTGATTGAGCCTGCTGCCGTCCACGCCCCCTAGCACCGGCTTAAGCAGAATTCAACATTTAACATAAACTGGTAAAATTTAGAATTTTGAAACAACCGCAGATGTGTTCATATGGCGGTTATCATGGAACCTTCAATGTGACACGTTAGTGCCATTCCATGAAAAACGGCATATGGTCCCCCCCAAAAAAATGCGTGTGCCCTAAACGAGAAAACAATGGGCGGAACTAAATAAAATGGAATTTTGAAAGGGGATCTGAGGTTTTGAAGCCTGTATATCACAGATATAACACCAACAGACAAATTTAAAAAGCAAGCCTCGTATCCTAAGGGTGATTCAAGTATTCAAGTGAGGGAGGATACTGGAACCAGCCAACAAGAAAGATGCCGAATAGATAGAACTAAAATACCACAAGCACAACAATAATGTCGTGCTGAACGATCTTTAAGGATCGGAAAAGTTTCTTGTTGATACCTCTCGTAGTTTCAGAGTTAAGTCCCGTCCAAATGCGGTCGGACGGACAAAGCGGAGACTATATGCTTTCCCTTCTAGAAGCATAAAAAATGAAAATAAATATTGCAGCTGTTTAGTCACTATGTATTCTTTGCTGAGCATAATGCCATTTTCATTTTCATTTCACCTTATATTGATTCCCATAGAACCTGACCACTATTACAAAAAAATGATGGGACTCCGTGAGTACACAAGATCTTATGTCTTTTTGAATGATTTCCGATGTAAGTTTTCATCTGATGGTCGCTTTGAAATATCATTTATCATTACAAAAAAGTGCATGTGTATAACATCAAAATAAAATGCATAACGATGACTACGGAAATTAGAAATTCTAACATTTCCAGAATCATTCAATAAGTTATGCCACTTATAGGTGTCTCACATTGTATTTTAGGTGCTTCACATTGTATTTTAAAACGCTCCAAAGCACTTGAATGAGGTGTTTAATAGCTATCCATAACGGTTTGGTTTATGACAGTTGCGTGTTAAATGCCCGGGCTATTTTAATTCGAAATGCATGCAGTCATATGCACTGACAAATTTCCTGACCATATTGTACAATGAGCAAGAATTAAAACTGAAATTTGTGGCTACATCAAATGTCGCATAAGGATTGTTATAGCTGCTATGGATATACAATGAATTGTGCCGACCTAAATATTAAGTCCAAATCTTTAGATTGGTCAAAGCTTTTAAAGATGGGAAATATTTCTATCAATGTGAACGTAGTCCTTAAAGCATCGGTTACTGTAAGAAACATTGCCGCGTCGCTGTAAAGGTTATAGTAAATCAGGATGCAAGAATGTCAGTGAAGAAAATGGCTAATTGCACTGGCATATCAGAAGGCAGTATGCATTTAATTCTGATCAAGCGTTTTGGTTCTAAGAAACGATTAAAAACGGATATGCATTGTCACTAGGACCATCAGTACAATGAAGACGTTGTATACGAGTTTCCTTTATTCCAGTGAACCAGTCGTTCAAGTGTTTTGTTCATCTAGTCACACAATCATTGGATAATTCTACAAGAAATTTGTACTACTGAAAAAAGTGTAAGCGTTCTACAAAAAGAAAGGTCCATGAAAAAGATGATCAGTAGTCCATCTTAAACATAACACAAAAACAAGATTGTTTAGTCTTTCTTGGCATCTGAAATTGTTAAAGATGTAAACCATCGGCCTTATTGTCCTGACTGAAGTCCATGTGGTTTCTTATTTCCAGGGCTAGAGATAAAATTAAGCATTTCGGAAGAGGAGGAATACTTTGAAGGTTTGAAATAGAAAACATTTAAAACATTTGAAATGTAACAGTTACCAAATTTGAACACAGTGCCAAAACATATTGAATGACTTTCGTAGAACACTATTTGAACACATTTTATTGCTTTGCTTTATTGACACATTACATGTAAATATAATTATATAAACATGCATATATTGTGAATGATAATGATATTTATATCGGTTTGTAAATTCTTAATTAATAGTAAAAACAATTCAAAAGCAAAATAAACATTACGTATACATATGATAACATAAGATAATATACAAGAAAATGAAATAATACAGAGATTGTAATATTTACTCATTGTTGTAAATGACTGCTAGAATGGTTGTTTCTCTTTCTTAAAACAATATTGCATAAGCCCAATTTTTCCCCTTCCATTATACGCAATTAGAACTTTCATATTTTGTTCAATAAACATGTTTACTACGTGTGGCCTGTTAAAGCTTCGAATCCGCGAACGGATCCAAATCCTGCCAGACCAAACACGTGTGTAATCTTTTAAACTTGCGTGCGTCCCTCATGCACAATATCCATCAAACCGAATCTGCAATTTTCATATAAGTTTGATGTTTTTTCGAGGGATTTGCCTTTTACCACAGTTTTTAACGTATAATTAATTGTCTGTTCCTTCTACCAGTCGTACAATTGTATTTTATATATAACTAAAGATCAGGTCACTATTTGAACACAGGTAAATCAACGTATAACGTTCCTGTTATATATTAAAGGTGTAAGTTTAGGTGCTGCTACAGCCGTAATTTGATGAGTTTGTTTTAATTGGTATAAGTCTTGGTATTAAAACATATGATATATGTTGCTAATTATTCTGCGGCTGTTACTCAAGCCTTCATATAGTTTTTGCTGGATATTAGATTTTCCGTTGTGCCATCATCAATAAGCTGATTACTCTTATTTCAAGCGCGTCCTTGTGCGCAAGGTATCACAACACATTTTCTCCTCTTTTTAATAGAGAATTAAATTAAACTTGTACATTAGTCCTCTATCAAAACACTCTCCTCCAGCCTGGGTGAAACAAATTTCTAAAAATTTTGTTTTCCCGGTATCAATTAAATTATTTTTTTCTGTTGGGAAAGCGAAGACATAATTTGTACATGTGTCCTGTATTTTAAAAACTTTTTTCGAATTTGCTTTAAAAATAATCATTTTTTCCCTATGTTCCGGGAGCAAAAAAATTTTTTTTCTTTTTTCATTTTCAGTAACGTAATCGTGTACTTATTTTCCGGGGGATCAGAAATCATTTTCCCCTTTTTTTGCATTGTGAGACGTATTCATGTTTATTATGTTCCGGTATCAGAACATTTTCTTCTTCTTGTAAAGCAGATTCATAATTCTGTACATTATTTCCAGGTGTCAACAAATCATTTTCTTCTGACACTGCGGACACGTAATCATGTACATTATGTTTCGGTTTCCTTTCTTCTTCTGGCAAAGCAAAAAGATAATCTTGTATATCATGTCCCGGCATGAACGAACTATTTTCTCCTTCTTTTAAATCGCACAGATAATCTTGTACATAGATTATCGGTATAGAAATATTATTTTCCATGACAGACATAGAAGAGACATATTCATCTTGCACATTATTTCCCTGAATCAAAACATCATTTTCGTCCCCTGGCATGACAGAGACGTAATCATGAACATAATTTCCAGGAATCAAAACGTTATTTTCCTCTGGAATGTCAAAGACGTTTTCTTTCCTTAGTCCTGGCATCAAAAACACCATCCCCTTGTTTCTGGTTTAAAGCGGGAGGGGTAATCTTTTGGGAATCATTTCCCGGTTTTTGGGGAAAAATTGTTTTTCTCCGCTAGCGGGGACGTAATTTTATGGGGCAACATTTCCGGGAATCAAAAAAATTTTTTCTTTCAAAAGGGAAAGCGGGACGTAATCTTTTGGTCATTTCCTGGAACAAACATTGTTTTCCTCTCCAGGCAAAGCGGAGACGTAATCTTGGACATTATTAACTGGAATCAAAACATTGTTTACCTCTCCAGGCATAGTGGAGACGTAATCTTGTATGTTTTGTTCTGTTATCAAAACGTTATTTTCTTCTACGGGCAAAACGGAGACGAATTCTTGTACATCATTTCCCGGTATAAAATCCTTTTTTTCTTCTTCTACCAAAGCGGAGACATAACTTTGTATATTAAGCCCCGGTATCAAAACGTTATTTCTTTCTCTTGTCACAGCGTGGACATTATCTTTGCATATTTTATCGTCACACGCTTTTATGCAATAATTTTCATTTTTGGTTAATTGGTCACCTACCTTCTTTGATAGAATATAGTTGCTGTTGATTGTTGTATTATTTGAGTGATTGTTGTTATTATTTTTCTTCAATAGTTTTTCAGTACTATCACACGATGTGCTTCCTTTTCCGACAAAAGACAAGAAATACCCACTGTCACTTATGTTCTCCTGGCCATCTGTGGTATGATAAAAATACAGTATGAGTCGCAATATGAGTTCTAATACACATGTCAGTATAGGTAAACATTTTGAGATTTTTTTAACTAAAGATATCTACGACTTATGTTATTGCCAGTAATTAAACATACTAGTTTCTAGCACCAATTAATGGTCTATTATATTTACATGTTATGTAAGATTATTTATCTAATATGTAATTGATTGCAATTTTGATTGATTTCTTTTTCATGCCTACACTTAATCATAAACCCCCTATGTATAATATATTTCAAGTTATAGTAATTATTATAATATTCCTCATGACTGACATCATTCATTCACATGATCACACTATTGACCGACAAAATGAATTTATGTTGGATAAATTTAAAGTGTATAAAACTATATAATTATCTAGCTGGTACAAAAAAATTATTGTTTAAATTTTCAAAAGTTTACTTCCAAAATGCTTGTATGAAATAAATATGAAAATTTATTGCCTTAAAAGCGGATGGCGCATACACAAAATCATTGCTAAACGAATAAAACTACATAAAATAGCAAAATAATATTTTCTTACGGAAACATATTATATTGTTTACGTACATTATTCATGTGTATTTAGAGACATTCTATTTTACATCATTTTCGTGAATCAACTATATGATAACGGAACCAATATTATTTTACTGTTGATAAATTTTATTAAAATACTTCATAAGATGTAGATTTATTCCATTTAAGCAAAGTCACTGTTTCAGAGATGTAAGGTACACTTCTCTTTCTTTATTGAGGGATTTTATTATTTATTGCAATATTTTTTGTCTTAATCGTTCTTTAATACAGTATTGTTAAAAACGATCCTCTTGTTTCAAAGTTGTTCTTATGGCATAATAACTCGTTGAGAGGATCGAGATAAGATAAACGAAAAGTGTTAAATAATGTGTGACGCAATACAATAAATGAATTTAGATGAATACACATGGAGGATCCGAGGAAGAATAAAACGTAGACAGATACCTTCAAGTACAATAAAGTCAGTCCCTATCTCGTCATTATGTTCATCCTGGAATTGTTGAATACAATACATATCTCATAGCTTTATTCAAGTAAAACAATGCTGTATGCAGAAAGACATTATGTAAAATTCTAGAAAAAAGGACCTTACTTCTAATCAGTGCCAAAAGTTCGCACACATAAAGTTTAATCAATCCCTTGGCCAAATAAGGTAACATTATATTTACATATAACAAATATCATTAGAATACTTGTAAACATTAGAGCTGATTTGATGGAATGCTGTAATTAAGTTATCATATCGGCATACCTATCCATGTGATCTGGCTTTGTTCCTAGATATTTAGAACACATAAACATTCATGAATATTTACCATTGATAACTTGGGTTTTCAAACAATAGGAAAGGTTTGAAACACACGGCAAATGCCTAGCAGAAGAGTAGATTAGCTTTACAAAATATATAATATTACACATATATGTTAAAAATCCATACCGGAGTTGCAATCCTGTTTCTGTCTTTAAACACTGTATACTTTCTCCGGCCATAAAATGCTCTTTAATGATATAAATTAAACATATTTGTATTGTCTCGTGTTATTTATTGGATAATACAAGATGACGTATAAGGACTTCGAGGCAGTCAAATTTTCTTACTTACAACCACGTTTCCTTTACATTTTTGTCTTCACAATAAAAGCTTTTAAAAGAATATTTCTAAAGCTATAAGACTATAAATTATGCTTAATATATTTGTCTAGTTAGGTGCCGTCTCTGCTTTAAATAGCCTTTTTATTCTGCAAAAGAGTCTGATAACTTATACTTTTGTGGAAAAAACTTTTTAAAAAACTATTATTAAACTACATTGTATTATGCTGATGTATATTGTTGTATAAGACTAATATGTACATAGGTATATTAGACAAATGTCACAGGGTGATAAAAATGTGCAGTCCCAATTTTTGCAAATCAATTCATTAATAAACTTACAATACAACAACTAGACAACAAACTACCACTACAGACACCGTCGCTCCGGTAACCTCAACAACAGCTGCAAATTTCACGTCTAATTTTTGGATGCCTGAAATATAACATAGATTAAGGGGACGCCATTGAGGTTTTTCGACATGACGGAACTTGAAATAGTTTTGAGATTTCAGTTCCATGTGTAACATCCTACTGTTGTATTTGTCTATACTAATATACATTTCAACAGAATCATTCTTAGTAACAATGGATGTATCATCTTTATACAGTAATATACCTCATAATGATGGAATCAAAGCATGTCAGTACTACCTTAATCGGAGAACAGGACAACACCATTCAGTTAAAGACATTTTACATCTTATTGAAATAGTGCTTACAAAAAACAACTTCCATTATGGTGATGATAACTATATACAAAATTTAGGAACAGCTATGGGAACTAAAATAGCACCATCTTATGCTTCATTATTTATGGGAAAATTTGAAATGGACTTTTTAGATATTGGTGAAAGAAAACCCTCAATATGGCTGCGATTTCTTGATAATATTTTTTTTCATTTGGGACCACAGTGAAGAGGAGCTTATTACATTCTTTAATGAAATTAACAACTATCACAACACTATTAAATTTACTTATAACTACTCAAAAACAAATGCAACATTTCTTGACGTAAATTTGGAAAAGAAAGATAACTGTGAAATTGAAACTAGTGTCCATGAAAAAAAAAACAAATGTCCATCAATATATTGAATTTTTCTGTCATGTCATCCTTTGTCATGTAAAAAAAAGGTATTCCATTTAGCCAGGCTAAACGATACAGACGAATTACATCAAATTACAACATATATTTGAAAAAGACTGTGACAAACTACGAGGTTATTTCCGTGCCAGAAACTATCCAGAAAATATCATTACAGACACAATTACCAGAGCATCAACTTTATCGAGGGAGGATACATTAAAATTAAAAGACAAATCAGAAGAACGTGAAAATATTATCCCCTTTGTGTGTACATATAATCCATCTTTACCTAATATAGGTAAAATAATTAACAAATATTGGAACCTATTGAAATTTTCTCCAAATGAAAGTGTACGTAAATTATACAAATACAAACCAATTGTTGCTTATAAGAGACCGAGAAATTTACAAGATAATTTAGTTCATACTCATTTATAGCCAAATTCATGGTTGGTTCAGTATCTAAATGCTGTCGACCTCGTTGTACTCATTGTAATAATATTGTTGAAACTAATAATTTTTCAAGTACTACTATACCTAAAGAATTTGCTATAAAACGTGATTTTTCATGTATATCTTCAGATGTCATTTATCTTATAACTTGTAACAAGAGGGCCATGATGGCCCTAGATCGCTCACCTGACCCATCAAACTCATTCAAACAATTACCTAGACAAGCATTCTGACCAAGTCTCATGACAGGTGAGTCAAAAATGTGACCACTACAGTATTAACAAGGATTATCCATATTTGAGCAGTGTGACCTTGTTTTTTACCCAGGTGACCCATATTCAAACTTGACCTAGAAATCATCAAAACAAACTTTCAGACCAATTTCAAGGATACTTGGATCAAAACAGTAGCAACTAGAGTGTTAACAAGATTTTTCTATTTTTAGCTCCGGTGACCTAGTTTCAAATGCGGTTTCGAACTCATCCGAGCAATTACCTAGACAAGCATCCTGACCAAGTTTGATGATAATTGAGTCGAAAATGTGACCACTAGAATGTTATCAAGGTTTTTCAATATTTGGGCGGTGTGACCTAGTTTTTCATCCAAGATGACCCATGTTCGAACTTGACTTAGAAATCATCAAAACAAACTTTCAGACCAATTTACAGGATATTTGGATCAAAACAGTAGCCACTAGAGTGTTAATAAGATTTTTCTATTTTTAGCTCCTGTGAACTAGTTTTTCATCCAAGATGACCAATGTTCGAACTCATCCAAGCTATCAACTAGACAAACATTGTGACCAAGTTTGATGAAGATTGAGGCAAAACTGTGACCGCTAGAGTGTTAACAAGGTTTTTCTATTTTTAGCTCTTGTGACCTAGTTTTTCATCCGAGATAACCCATGTTCGAACTCATCCGAGCTTTCAAATAGATAAGCATCCTGACCAAGTTTGATGATGATTGAGGCAAAAATGTGACCGCTGGAGTGTTAACAAGGTTTTTCTTTTTTTAGCTCCAGTGACCTAGTTTTTCATCTGAGATGACCCATGTTCGAACTCATGCAAGCTATCACATAGACAAGCATCTTGACCAAGTTTGATGATGATTGAGGCAAAAATGTGACCGCTAGTGTGTTAACAAAGTTTTTCTATTTTTAGCTCCGGTGACCTAGTTTTTCATCCGAGATGACCCATGTTCGAACTCATCCAAGCTATCACATAGACCAGCATCTTGACCAAGTTTGATGATGATTGATGCAAAAATGTGACCGCTAAATGTTAACAAGGTTTTTCTATTTTTAGCTCCAGTGACCTACTTTTTCATCAGAGATGACCAATGTTCGAACTCATCCGAGCTATCACCGAGACAAGCTTCCTGACAAAGTTTAATGATGATTGATGCCAAAAATGTGACCGCTAGAGTGTTAACAAGGTTTTTTCTATTTTTAGCTCCGGTGACCTACTTTTTCATCCGAGATGACCCATGTTCGAACTCATCCAAGCTATCACCTAGACAAACATCCTGACCAAGTTTGATGATGATTGAGGCAAAAGTGTGACCGCTGGAGTGTTAACAAGGTTTTTCTATTTTTAGCTCCGGTGAACTACTTTTTCATCCGAGATGACCCATGTTCGAACTCATCCTAGCTATCAACTAGATAAGCATCCTGACCAAGTTTGATGATGATTGAGGCAAAAGTGTGACCGCTGGAGTGTTAACAAGGTTTTTCTATTTTTAGCTCCGGTGAACTACTTTTTCATCCGAGATGACCTATGTTCGAACTCATCCGAGCTATCACCTAGACAAACATCCTGATCAAGTTTGATGATGATTGAGGTAAAAATGTGACCTCTAGAGTGTTAACAAGGTTTTTATTTTTTTAGCTCTTGTGACCTTGTTTTATATCCGAGATGACCCGTGTTCGAACTCATCCAAGCTATCAACTAGATAAGCATGCTGATGATGATTGAGGCAAAAATGCGACCGCTAGAGTGTTAACAACAAAATGTGAACGGACGGACGACGGACAATCATCGATCCTAAAAGCTCACCCTGAGCATGCTCAGGTGAGCTATAAATTGTAAAAAACAGTACGTTGGTCAAACTCAGCAAAAATGTAGTCAAAGAATGAATAGCCACAAATTTGATATTAAACGTTTTCCTGACACTATTACCAATGTATCTGAACATTTTAATTCTCAAGGGCATTCTATCAAAGATTTTTCATTTATGCCAATTGATAAAGTAAAGAGTAATTGGCAAAGATTATTAAAAGAAACTTCATAGATGTATAAGCTAGGTACAATTATTCCTGATGGCATGAATTCCAAAATACTTTATTAATTTTGTAGATTATAATTCTTCATTTTAATAATTTTTTTTTTATAAAAAATTGTATTTTCTTTTTTTTGCTTAATATGACTTAAAACTAATTTCATGTCAATATGTAGTTTATGCTGGTTTTCTTATTTTACATTGCTTTTTACTGCATCTCCACCAGTGTTTTGTATCTTTTATAAAGATCCTACATATAACATTTATACGCCAAATTATGTATTACATTTTGACGTCGTTGTCCTTGACGTCATATGACGTTGACGTCATTTCCTGTAAACAAAGTATACCTGATGAAGACTTTTGAGTCGAAACGTTGTATATTTTTCAAATAAAATAATTACATTTTTAAATTGAAACTGGAGTTGATTTCTATATGCAAACTTACATCTATACTAATATGAAATATATAAACTATTTATGACAAGTGAGAAAGTACATTTATTTCTAGAATTATATTGATACAATCTAAATAAGACATGACTTAAAACTAAACGAAGTTAGTATGTCTCAATCAATCACATGTACTTTCTGGAAAAAAAATGTAGTTGATACAGCTTGTAAAACTAATCACATTATATTTAGGCATATAAAGATAAGAAGTACCTGTACTGTTAGTGACAAATGAAACTATGGTACTGATGTTACTCCAGTATATATCTCTAGTAGCGGCTGAAGGTTTGGCTTGAACAGTAACAGTGTAATTGGTGGAAGGTTTTAGACCAGTTATAACCATGTGCTCGTCAACGCTTGAGCTGTTTAGTTTATACTGAAATTTCAGTTACAACTTTTTGTAGGATACAATGTTGATTTGACGGTTTGAAACATTAGTTACAAAACAAATAATGAACAAAAAAACCCGCACAAGAAAACAGACTTCTCTCTCACAACCTTTCCTGGCGTAACACCTTTCATTATTATTATTATAACAGAGATCAATTATATTCGGAGAATGCTGTAACAATACTAAGAATACCCATTCCATCAAATAGATATCTCCATACGCTTTAAACTTTTATTTATTTATTTATTTATAACAAAAATCTACTTACATAGTCTTCTTTGTGCAGGTCCGATGCTACTGTAATTCGATAGTCTATTTGAACATATGTATCATCTTTATAACTGAGTCCTTTTGGGCACACCCAGTGAAGTTCAACACTAGTTCCAGTCACTTCTGTAAAATGTACGCTTTCAACGGGAGCTGGTTTTACTGAAGGTAGGAAAAAAGTCTAGTTCTAGTATGCTTACAACTACAACATAGCGGGCGTTGCGTTTTCTTCGTGCTAACTAGTGATCAGCATACTGGGGCCCGTGGTTCAAGTCCGGCTGCTGTCTCACGTCTCACAATAGGCAATTCGCACCAGCTCCTACTTACTCACCCTTTAAACCCTTTACGACTGTTGCCTTTGCCTTGTTGAATTTTATTATCGTCTTCTTTGGATCGCAGAACCAATATTTTCTTAGTTTAAACAATGTTTTCATTTTAATCACACACAAAAGTGACAAAATAACAATCAAAAACTGTAAAACGGATTGAGTAGAAAGCTATGAACTTCTATAGCAACCCTCTCCTTGACCAATATTGTATTGAAAAGAAAATGTACCCTATGAACATTTATGCTGAATAATTCATCTTGTCATAAATTAAGCACAAAGTTCGTGATATCCACAAAACGTAATTCAACAGTATAGTATCTGTAAATTTTAAGATATGGTATGAATGAAATCAAAAAGTGGGAAACCTTGTTTTCTTTACCATGATGTTTGAAAAACTAAGCATAGGTGCACTATTTACTTGTATAAGTGACTATTTACAAATTACATTACTTATTTTGGTCATAAGAAAATAGGTGCTTTGGGTGAGAGTGAATACTCAACAACAGATGTTAACATCGTATTAGCATGATTATGGCCATGTTTTTTGTTTTGATTAGATTGTTTTCAACGATTGATATGAAATCACATAATGTGACATGGCTTTCTAAAATAGATTTGAATGTTTTATAAAGTAGACCTTTATAAGCATATATTTGTTATTGAAATTGTTATACTTGATTTCCAGGACTTCCAGATTAATTATCTACAAGGTGATTTATCGAAGCGTGATTGGTCTTTGTTGAGTTTTATAGTGGTTTTTCTTGTAAATGGGAACTTGTATTACAGTACATGAACTTAAAGAAGAGGTGAATGTGCTAAAGGTTGACAGCAGAAAGTAAAAGTATTCATACAATTTTCAATGGAAATTATCCTTCATATTTATTTTCTAACTTCGAACAATATCAGAATTATCAATTTGATAACATACTAGATGTAATACACTAATGTTGCACCTCGTTGTACCATTATTATAATACAACCCTTCTGTAATAATGGAATTAATTACTGGAATTCTCTATCTGATACCATGAACCAAACTGCGGCATGTGATATAACAAGTAGCAATGCTATTTTAAAATATACTATTTAAAATGTCATATTCGACATTTGACATTTCGTTGGAAACAAAATATTTATACACCTTCCTGGTTCAATAATGTCTCGATGAATCAATAATGACTTTGGAACCAATCCTGAAAATTGAGATTATTTCTTTCACCTTCAAGGGTGATTCGTAAAGATGTGTTAATTATACTGTTGTATAATTAGTGTTAGTACCCCTTTTTAAAACATTTTGATTAATAACTTAAAACCAACTTTTGTCTTTAGGGAAAAAGTTAAACCATTGATTGATGAAGGAGGGTACATGTGTATATACACTTGCACAAGTCAGAGTTTTTTTATACTGCTGTTACATATTTTCGTTGTTAATTATTGTGCTTACTTTGTTATTATATTTAATTGAAGATATATTCAAACATATATCAATTACACATTTTCATTTCTTAACAATATGAAAAATATTCGACCCAAACGTTCATGCATCATTATCGGAGGCCTTCCTTGTTTTATATAGTATTCCTTAATGATACTTTCTTAAAATTATGGAAAAAATTGAAAATGTTTCTTGATTTTGGCGTTGCAATTATATTATATAGTTTTCCAAAAATTCGTCAATAAGATTATACTTTATACATGTTAATTAATTCATAATGAACCGGCTATAAAATTCTATAATCACACAATATTTAGCACTAGTTTAATACTTAGTGCTACATTTCAACATCATGGATAAATCTATACTTCCATTTTGACCAGAAATTACTGTAGTGAATTGTATTTTAGTCATGCTCGGGCGTTTTCATTTTTTTTCTAAACCTAGTACTTGGCATGAAATATATCGGTACAAAATACTTAACTTTCTATGAAGGACCACTGTTCAAACAAACTGGTGCGTGATGAATGTTTAATAAAGGCAATGTATATAATAAGAACTACTCCACGACACGAATGCTCAATCATTACTTGTTTTATAAAGCTAAATATGAGCCCTCTGTAAACTCCCTTTGAAAAGCTAATGTTAGCCAATGCTATCAAAGTACAAGAAAGTAAAGATATAAATCATTTTCACATCTGTTCCAAGCACCAAAATAGCAATACACCAATGAACTTGATAATCAGAAACCAGAATAAACCGTATACGAAGAAAAAGAGCCATAAAATTGGTCCGACTGTTGGCCTTTTTGTGTACGATATAACAAACGTATAAATAGCCGATAATTTATCTACAATAAAATGTATGAAACATTAATTATACAGATATCTTAAGCAAAAGGATTTATTATCATCTCGTTTTGTCTTATAGATAGCTTAGACAAACGAGACATATATAGCGATGAAGCTCCTGATACATATCTGTCTCGGTACAAAATGACCAGTATTCATAATAACGCTTTATTACCCACTCCCAAAAGAAAGTGAAAATGTCGCATGTGAGCACACTGTCATTTCGTGTTGTCGACAATAAAGTAAATCAGCGGTATTCATACGGAAATATAATCTGATAAAACTACATATTGCATTAATGACAGCAAGGTTTGACGTTGTTTATTTAAAGCTGCAAGCCTCCAGATGAGTCACAATATTTCAATAAAATCAAACTTGATAAAAATGTATTAAGATGTAAGGAAAAGTATAATGATTCAAGATTTAAGTAATATCTTACATATTATATGCAATTAATGACTGATTTTTCAGTATTTACAACTATATTTATACTGCGTTACTAACGCACTAAAGGCTATTTATGCATATTTTGACTGTTTTTTAGTAATTTACGTTGGTTGAAGTGGCATTAAAAATGTGTAAATTGCTTCCTTTTTTGTTACTTCACAATATTAAACATCCAGATACATTTTCAATTCTTCATGAAAATTACCATGGCTCTGGAGGCGTGCTTCTTTAAAGTTCGAACTACACACAAAATATACTGCTTTTTTAAACGCCAGCGTATACTTTTTAAATTGCTTTTGTAGATTGTTTACAGAAATATCAGAAAATATATTTTTTATTATAATTCATTTATTTGTTCAAATTGCTAAGACACGAAATCAAAAGTAAGAAATTTAATTTTTATCTGCATGTATATCAATGTTCTTGAAGTGTGTCCTTATTTCTCATTTATGCATTAAATTAGTTAAAATAATATACAATGAACATAGAGGAACCTATATTAACAACGTTTCAATCATTGTTTTCGACCGGTGCCAATAAAGAAATCACAATAAACTCGGGAAAGATCAACCTTTAAAATGTTCAAAATGACACCAATGCATAATCTATTTTTACTGTACAGTAGCCGCTTTCAATCCGGTGGATAAGATAATATCTAAGACAAGCGTTGCCGTCAATGAAACTTATAAATATTACACTAATTGTTACACTAATTACACGATGTTGAGCAGTACTAAGACATTTACCATCGTCGATAAAATCTATGTAAAATGTTACGTTTGATTTGGAAAATTAAGCCAATGACCACTTACAGAGACGCTCTAATGATTAAAAGAACAACATTTTCCAGGACGCTTCCTTGACCTGTGACATTTGCTACTTATGAGCCTATTATTTCACTAGATTCTAAGCTATATTGCGATTATTTTATCTATATGTTTTAAGATGTTGATGCTGACAAGTAACATAAAACGTATGTGTCGTTTTGGATCACCAGTTTGTGCCTCCAAATTTTTCTTGGCTTCATTAATGTTTTTTAAAGTTTCAACAATTTAATACAAATCTCATAATCGGTTTTACACAGCTATTGGGCAAAGAATACATGATTGTTAAAAGCAAGCAAAAAGTGTTGTTCATAAAACTCATAACACCAGTTAATAGTCAATACTTTGAAATGAAATAAATCTCAACAGGCAAATTTTGGAGAAAATGATTTTAGGTTTAGGAATATTTACATTCATAGAAAAGCTTCAACTACAACTTTTTTTAGATGTTTTTGTATCATTTGTTTGTGCTTTATTTGATTTTGTTTGAATTCCTTTTTCCTTTTTTATCTTATCAGTGGAAAAAATTTGCTGTTTTAGAGAAAACATGATATTTGAACAAACTATTAAATTGCAATGAGGGTCGTCGATTTGTAAAAGATATTTGTTTACAAAGATCATTTATAATGAAATGATTCTTGATAATGCTATCCGAGCTCTTGTCCTAACTGTGTCATATTCAAAAATGTCAAGGATAAAGTTGAAAGGCCAGTCAATGGGGGCATCATATAGACACACGTCTTTACAGATCCATGTGGTACACACTTGGTCAATAACAATTTTATATTATATAGCTCAGCGTACAGGTTAGTGTTTGGTAGCTTGCATTGATGAAATTAAATCTGTCTGCACAGCCGAGAGACAGATTAAATATAATTAATGCTGACTTAACAAACACTTAACTACTTATTACTAGTTAAAATTATGTGTTGATCAATTATACAATACAAGCATGATGTGCTGATTTAACATGATAGTATCTAATGACTAGTTATTGCTGATTAAACAAACATTACGTACCGTTTTTGTACAATGGCAAGAAATAACCAGCATTGATTTCTGTTTCAGAAAATAGTAACTAAAATGCTCACAGAATAAGTCATGGTGATCTATTGTTTCTACTTGCGGGAATTTTGTTGATCTACCAACACGCCTTCTTAGTGCCTAAACAATACCCTGGGATGGCTTTGGTATTTCTTCCGAAAAAAGGTCGTCACAAAATAGTGATGGCTATGCAAATGTTGTCAAACGAATTAATATTTTAATTCTAGAGGTAAAGAATGTATTATTATTGAGAAATGAATCGAATAAATTCAAAGACAAGCTTCGGTTTATGTATTTTATGTACAGCATGGTAAAATACTGCAAAGCAAGCACGGTGCTCTAGTTCGTATGTTAGTTGTTAAATTCTACTTTTTACTTGGTTTGTTGAATTTATAATATTTTAGGAGGTTTTTGTTGATGCTGTACTCGCGTCGGCCGTCACTAGACAGCTTATCAAAATGGGCGGGGAAAATCTCTTTAAATGGTTGCGGACTTATTCTAATCAAGGATGATGTTGTATGTTGTTCTATGATTTCCAGTGATGATTGTTGATGTAGAAATTCAGACGAGGACACAAAGTCTTGTCTCTCTATGGTTGATGACGGTGACTAAAAATAAATGTCACCGGCTGGAGAGTCGTAGTTTAACACAATAATTATACTATCGATAAACAGTTAAAATAATTTATTTAAGTAACAATTATATTAAGAATTAAAAGGTGCAACAATTTATCAATAATATTTTAAGTTTGACTACTACGCGGACTGTCAGACCTCAAAATAAAAACAAGAGGACCAAGATGGCCCTAGATCGCTCACCTGACCCATTGAACTCATCCGAACAATTACTTAGACAAGATTCTGACCAAGTTTCATGACCGTTTCAAAAATGTGACCACTGAAGTGTTAACAAGGATTATCCATATTTGAGCAGTGTGACCTAGTTTTTTCCCCAGGTGACCCATATTCGAACTTGACCTAGAAATCATCAAAACAAACTTTCATCCAATTTACAGCATATTTGGATCAAAACAGTAGCCACTAGAGTGTTAACAAGATTTTTCTATTTCTAGTTCCTGTGGACCTAGTTTTTCATCCGAGATGACCCATGTTCAAACTCATCCAAACACTTTACTTAGACAAGCATCCTGACCAAAGTTTGAAGATAATTGAGGCAAAAAACGTGACCACTGGAGCGTTTTACAAGGTTTTTTCCCATAATTTGGGCAGTAATGACCTAATTTTTTTGACCCAGTTGAACCCATATTGGAACTTGACTAAGAATCATCAAAAACAAACTTTCAAGACCAATTTCCTAGGATATTTATATCAAAAGAGTAGCCAAACTAGAGTGTTAACAAGATTTTTTCTAGTTTAGCTCCTGTGGACCTAGTTTTTCATCCGAGATGACCTATGTTCAAAACTCATCCAAAAATTACCTAGACAAGCATCCTGACCAAGTTTGAATGACAATTGAGTCAAAAAATGTGACCACTAGAGTGTTTAAAATGTTTTTCTATTTTTAGCGCCTGTGACCTAGTTTTTCATCCAAGATGACCCATGTAGGAACTTATCCGAGCTATTACCTAGACAAGCATCCTGACCAAGTTTGATGATAATTGAGTCAAAAATGTGACTGCTAGTGTTAACACGGTTTTTGTATTTTAAGCTCCTGTGACCTATTTTTTATCTGAGATGACCCATGTTCAAACTCGTACGAGCTATCACCTAGACAAGCATCCTGATCAAGTTTGATGATGACTGAATTAAAAATGTGACCACTAGAGATGACCCATGTTCAAACCCATCCAAGCTATCAACTAAGCTATAAGCTATCAGATAAGCATCCTGACAAAGTTTGAAGATGATTTAGGCAAAAATGTGACTAATGTTAACGAACAAGTGTGGACGGACGACAGACGACGGACATTCAACGATCCTAAAAGCTCACCCTGAGCTAGTTCAGGTGAGCTTAAAAAACCCACTGTCATGCCAAAGTGACAAATGCTCCCGAAAAGGTTTTATAAGTATTACAGAAAGGTATCATGAAAAGAAAGGGTAATAAAAGTAAATAATTGTTCAATATCATTCTTGTGAAAAAAGTGATATTCATAGCAAGCTTAAATTACCGCCTTGACCTTGGAGGCAGGGACATGGATCATGATGTGGTTGACATTTATGTGAAATTATTTAAAAATCCTTCAATGCATGAAATAGTTACAGTTCACACATGAATGTGTACCTTAAAGCTTTAAATGTGACCTTGACCTTCTATGTACTGACAATAACCTTAGATGCAACATGGTCTTGATGTGGTAGACATTTATGCCAAGTTTTTTAAAATACTTCAATCCTTGATAAAATTAGTCTGGACACAAGCGAGTACCTTCAAACTGTAATTGTGACTTTGACCTTGGAGGTAGAGACATGGATGTGGCATATTGTTTTGATCTGATTGAAATATATGCTAAGTAATCTGAAAGTCCTTTCATGCAGGACAAAGTTACAGTCCGGACACTGAAGCCTTTAAACTCTGAGGATTTGAACCTTCAAACCGAAATTATGACCTTGACCTTTGAGGTAGGGAACTTGGTCTTAGACACAACACACCTTCATGATGTGGTTGTGCCAAGACATTGTAAAAACCTTCAATACTTGATTAAGTTACAGTTCAGACAGGAATGTGTATATTCAACCACTAAGTGTGACCTTGACCTTTTAGGTTTTGAAAATAAGACATAATATATTGTCTTGATGCGGTTAGACATTTGTGCCATGACAAAGTTATAGTGTACTTTCAAACTCTTCTTGTGAGAATGAGTTATTTTTAAAACTATAAACTAAGTGTGACCTTGACCTTAGTGGTAGGGACATGGGTCTTGGATAA
>NW_026866118.1:0-143474 GCF_026571515.1 Ruditapes philippinarum | reverse complement strand
CATTTGAAGAAAAGTACCATTCAGTTCTTGTGTAATTATATATTTTATTGCCAAAGTAGGAATTTTATAGCCATAGTTTCATGTACAATGTATATATTTTAAAAAAGAAAAGAAAAAAGAAGCATTTCAATGCAATACCTTCAAATTGTTCTTGGTGGACCAATTTCAGAACCAGTCCAACCCTGTTTGTTTCTTTATTTGTATGTTCTACCTTATCCTTCACTTTTGACAATGCTGCCTGTACACGAGATAATATCAATTCTTTTACATTTAGTCTATGTTGACCATATCCTTGACCTCCATGCTTATATACACTCTTTAATTCTAAACGTGCATCGTCTAATTGTAGTGGAACATTTTCCTTTTTATTTTCAAAGCCCAAGTCATTTGTGTACATTAAGTTTTTATCCATTCCCTGTCTAAGCTTAAGTGAAGTATTTGTACCTTCTGCCCCAGTCCATTTTATTTCGTTTTCTGTCTGAGCGCTGAAATTATTTCTAAAAGTTTATTTACTACAAACGATCAAACACTTATAGATCTTAGTGAAACCTAATGCTTACCAAATAGTGGAACCTGATAAATGCTCTCCATAACAAGTGCTTTATTGAAAAGTAGAAGTAATCTATAAAGAGCGAGTGGTCTGTAAAGAAGGCATGGTTTGTACAGCAGGTGTGGTCTTTAAAGTTTGAATGGTCTGTTAGGTTAAAGTATTTTAAAAGGAGTGGTCTGTAGAGTCAGAGTGATCTAAATAGTACGAGTTGTCTGTTAAGTAAGTTAGGCATGGCCTATAAACTCTAAGTAGTCTGAAACATAAAAATGGGCTGAGAAGTAGGAGTGTGAAGTAACACAGAAGTTGTCCATTTCTTGAAAAAGGTATCAAGAATGATGCAATTCAATTGTAATCCCTGTTCAAAGAAGGATGCACAAAAATAACAAGAACATTAGTATGTAATATAGTGCTCTTTATCGCAATTTAGACATGTACATAATAAAAAGAAATTTGATATTGACTATTATGTAAACAATTTCATACATTTCTCTAGAAACATCCTCATCAATCTCCATTGCAGAGTTTGTGAAGAGTTTTGATATAGATTTTCCTTGCATGTCTTTTAGTGTAGGCATGTTCATATCTTCTTGATACAGGTCTTCTATGTGAGCTGAGTGCCAAAGACCACACTGAAACATTATCATAAGAGATATAATTTATATTACTGTACATGCATGTCTGTCAATCACAACCGACTATACATAAAAAGGATTCACAAAAATACAAATATAAATCATTGGAAAAGTTTAAATATCACTCGCAATGGCTTTTATTATTCTTATATGTATTGTTAAAGTAACAAAAATACCTGAAATCCTGTGAATGAGGCCCCACGAGGCAGTTGTACAATAAATACAACATAGATAGGAGCTCTTAGTTCTTCGCACATCTTTTCAAATTCATCCATGACGCAGTAACGAGCACATGCAATCAGATTGGCGTTCACATCATCCGAGTCACACTGTATCACCATTAGGCTTGGATCTTTTACTGTACTTTGAATGTGCTGTCTTTAATATCAAATGTCATTCTTAGTTACAATGTGAATTTAGGTAATAACCGTCATCACTTATTACTAACTGAATTATTAGAAAAATGTATAAAAAGGGCAATGACATAAATGCAATGGGCCGTATAATATTATCTATGTTAAAAACCTTTAATGAACATGTCCATCTTCCCATCAGGACAAAACTATTGATCATTGTAAGAAAAATTCCAAAATATTTACTGAAAGAAAAGCGAACAGAAAAGACCAAATTGCAATTCTTGAGAAGATATCATAAACAAAGTGCAATTCTTTAATAGAAATAAACTAATGTACAAGCACACTCTTCCAATATAATTTTATTGTCCGTCTTGCAAAAATAAAATTGAAAACTTTAAATATTAATTAACTAATGAATTAATTAACCTTACATAATCATGTTTCTCAATTGTTGTTCAGTATCAATAGGTGGTAAAGTTTTTAGCAGGAGTATTTTGTCAACATCTATTCCAGTGGCTTTACCAATTTCTCCTTTGTGAACACATGTCAACAGTTTATAATGGGTTGTTATCTGCGGAATCAATTATAACATTGACTTAAGATTGGAGCAAATGTGCAACATAAGTATAATATATATGTATTATCTTTAGATGTACTTGATGCTCTTTATTGGAGTGATAATCATTTTTTTTATTTATTTCTAAGAGACATTTCGTACTTTATTATTCAAATCGTAAAGATCAATTAACTGTACTCAATGATTATAAAGGGAAGGCTATAGTAATCAATATATAAACAGAAATGTTATACACATAACAGTTAAAGGCATCATAAAACTAAAATGTATATGTACCTCTGAAACAGGTTATCAATTGTTTTAGGTGTTGTTTTAACGATTGATTTACAATATGGTAGATGCTTTGCATGTGAAAAAAACAGTGATGAATGTGAAATAATATTGTTATAAAAGTATCCATGAGGTATTTTGTCTTCAATACAAAACTTAAACTTAAATCTTTACTCTAACTTTTACTAACTTTAAAGGCAAAAAGCAATAAAAAAATTCAGATATATGGCAAACGAAAGCAAACTGAGATAAATATGATACACATAACATTCCAGGGTTTCATAAGCATTTAAAAAAACTGGAGTCACATGAAACTGTAGCTTGCTTATTTATTAAACAAAAAAAAAACGTATTTTTATAAAGATCAAAATTCTAAGATTTATGAAAAGAATTTACCTGTGCAAATAATTGCCTACATTTCTGTTCAACTATTTTGACATTCAGATATTGTAGAAGGTTGTCATGTGACTGTTTGTTGAAGTACCATCCTTTCAATAACTCCTTTTCCCTGTTTGACAAGCTACTGTGTTCCAGTCTGATCAGGGATTCTGGTATAGCACACCATAGCAACACTGCCTTAGATTCTTGTAAAACCTTCAATTAATTATTCATATATAACATATGCTAAACAAGTAAAACATTTTACATTTTTTAAGATGATTTATTCTACATCAAAAATTACCTTTAACTGATTCATAATGTTGTTTTTAATAAATCAATTTTAGGGACCAATGTCATATTTCAGCATTTCAAATGAATGAAAATGTGCCGATTTGTTTAATGTTGAGATACAAAGGCCATGTTAAAAAAACTGATTCACAATGAAAGTATTCTTACTTCATAAAAGTTTGGTATTTGCTGTATTAAACTTTGAAATACAGTTACAGTTATTTTTCTTTAATACAATCTTTTAAATAACCTTTTCCTGAAAAAAATATTTAAAATCATAACAACATTTATGGTGTGAATCATAATGTCTTTCTAATGTGCTCAAATTGACTCATAAATATAAATCATTCTTGCTATAGAACATAAGCTCGAATTATTAAAAAAAAATTCTCCGAAAAGCATACATTTCTCTTGCTAGAGGTCACAGCCTTTAGACAAACTCCTAGTTATTGATTTTTTTATGAAAAACTGCTTAACATGTACACATGTTTAAAAACATTCCAAAATGAGTTGTTTCCTTTTCATAACTAAACTCATGAGCTGGACTATTTTATAGCAAAGGGATGATTTGAAGAAAAGCAACTTTTGACCCAAAGCTATAATTTGAATAATGTAAATAGAAGTTCTCTTGGCAATGTTACATTCTAAATATCTGAGGTCTGGCCCTTGTAGTTTTGAAGGAGAATATATTTATTTTTTTATATATACTATATACATATATAGAAAACACATTACCCCTGGGGCGGGACAAAATTTGACCCGAGGGCTATAATTTGAACAATCGTGGTAGAGTTTACCAGTCAATGCCTTGTGCAAAATATGCATTTTTACCTCTAGAGGAGAAAGTTTTTACACAATTGTTGCTATTAATTTGTTTAGTTGCCTGGACAACCAGATTCCTGTATGGAATCAAATTTCTTTCAACACTTTGGAAGCCGTTCACCTAACTAAAAATCTTTGCAAGTTTGGTTGAAATCGGACTTGTAGTGTTCAAGATGATGATTTTTTAAGAATACTAAATAATCTATATAGCGCACACGCACGCACGCACGCACACACACACACACACGCACGCACGCACACATTATTATATGCCATTGCATGAAAAATGTTAAGATTTTCAACATTGATTCAAATAAAATTACATTTATATTAGTAACATCTTCATTTAACCACCAAAAGCAATATTTGTCAGGTTCTGTGACTTGAACATCATTAAACGATAGTTTGAGGTGTTAGGTTTGACTCAAAACGCAAAAGTGATTAAAGCGTTTAAAGACATCATTTAATTGTACCTGTCTATCCCTGTCTTTCTCATCCTCTATATCTGTCTGTTTGTTCCAAACATCTAGAACAATGGCTGAACATGTATCATCATGGTAACCAATAAAAACATCACCTACTTTTGTGACTGTTGTTTGACCTCTGTAATAAAATATACCTAAAATGTACCGGTGTTTACAAGTTTGTCAAAGTATGTTCTATTTTTATAGCCAAGATTCTCACCTGCTTCAGGAATTAAATTATCAATACAATAATAGTTGAGACCAGATTAAATCATCGCCTAGAAGAATGTAAGAAGTTTGGCTTAAAACGAAAGCTATCGGTAGAACAGCTTGCTCGCCTATTGTCAGTGAGTGATAGAAAAAAGAAGAATAAATTCAAAAAGAGCCACAATTCTGTAATAAAAACTGTGTAAGTGTTATGGGCCTTGGAGCTCCGATTTAACTCTAAAATAAGTGTGTACAATTTCAACTTATATTGGAGATACCAACTTGCACCGAAGTGTGACGCCAACCAAAGGCTTAAGTGACCCCAAGTCCTCAAACAGTCAAGCTAAAAAGTATATTTTTCCTCGGGAAAAGCTGGATTTATAAGTCGTCGGTGTGTTCTATTGAGTACCTGCTCAGTCTTAGTTTAGGAATGAACAAGCTTGTAATATGTTTATATATGTTTATCTTGCCTAACAATTTAATCTTTTTACATTTTTTCATTTTTCCTATGTTGTACAGTCCCATCTCCAGAAAGCATGTCCAGAAATATTCATTTAATGGCATAATATTCTGATATATCATGGAAAACTCAAGATATGCACTACTGTGTATGCTAGGTTAATAAATATTTTACCTCCCCAAACTTACCTATGTGTATAACTAAAATTTCTTTGTTTAACAAACTGCTCCGCCCATTTTTCCAACATCACTACAATTTGTTGTTGTTCTGGTGATAACATAGTGTTGATGGTAAATAAATGTTTCTCTAGAAAGTTGATAAGAGGTATAGGAAACTTCTTGTACACTGTCTGCTTCTCTGTTACCACTATCAGTCTGAAAAACAAGAATTACGTTACATTTGGATAAGGGGAATTAGGGTTTTGCTGACATGCTATTGGGCGTGAATAAGACATAGTTGCAGTGTTAACTTTATATGTACGCGTTATAAACTCCATCATAGACGTTTTGTTCATTTGTTGCGCAGTTTCTGAAGATACTATATTTCTAACAATATTTCAAGCGTGTAAAATTATGTGCACGTTCAAACTCTTTCAATTCTTAGGGTTCACTTATGCATTTCAAAATATATCAAATACTTAAAATAGACCATTGACCTAATATTAATTTTAGATATTATAGATATTTCTTTTCAATTTAATGGGTATGTGATATTTAGATTCATCACATTAACTTTATAACCAAGTTCACAAAATGACCAGTATGAAATATCAGGTTTGATAAAATAGTGATATAATTACTCATCTATCAATAAATATTCATACTTAGACCTCCTCAATTCTCGACCCCTTATGATCTTAAGATTACTTCTGGACCCCTATACTCTAAGACCTCATTTAACATGACTTTTCGATCCCTAGTGGGTAAGACATTTCAACCCCTTTATCATTTTTTTTTTTTTAATTTGTAACTTTATTTTCTGATTTTACATACAAACATTATAACATATCTTGAAATTCACAAAGACATACAATAGTATATAAATGCATATAAATTCACAAGGACATTACATAATTATAGTATTTTCTAAATGTATATGAACAAACATTAGACATTTTCGGATACTTCTTTATAATTTACAGTTAACATTTGACCTATTCTCTATTTTACTATGAATGAATATAGCAATGTTTTTTTTGAGCTCGTAAAATCAAACATGAACATTGATTTTCTTACAAACAAACTATTCTCTGAAATTGTTACAGTCTAAGTCTAAGTTCGATTGAATATTCAATATCACATTTTCTGAGTATATAGGAAATTTAACATGTTCTGAGACCTTGTTACAAATTTATCATTTTTTGTACGTAAGAAGGCCAATAAGATACTTCGAGAAATAATTTGAAGCGAATAGCAAATATTTTAAATATTTTCTTAGCATGATCAGACGAGATATTGAAAAGGTAAAAAAACACAACATTTATTGCTTAACGTGAAATGCATGTATGTTATATTATTCTATGAAAATTTATACATTTCTACCTAATTAATAATGTTATATGTTGAATTGGTGTCATAGGGTAGTAATCATTGATAAATAAAATATGAATAAATACTGGTTGTTGTCTTCAATCTTCAATCCTTAAAAACAAATTGGGTATCGCATTAAGTCAAACATATTTTTCTTCTCTACGTCAGTCATTCAATAACTTAAAGTCCCGTTATCCTGTTATTATATTCCTATAAAAACACGTACTAACCGTTTATAAGTGTTTATGCAAAGTGATATTTACTGGTACGGTAATGCATCATTGCATTACGTCACTGTTTCAACTTTGTGTAGACGTTTATCTATATTATATAGAATAAATCATCTATGATAATATTATATTGTTTTCAGGTTAGTGATGTTATATTTTCCTAGCCTAATTGTTTTGTAAAATATTGTTATTAATAAAATGGTAATTAATCTTTGGAAATAAGTAGAATACAGTACCCTAAATACTGATAGACCTGTACTGTGTACATGTATGTGTTTTCTTGTTATTTATTTTAGGAAAACAGGAATGCATCATTGCATTCCGTTACAGTTTTCACTTTGTATAGACGTTTATCTTTATTATATATAATAAATTATCTATGATAATATTATATTGTTTTCAGTTTTCTTCACCAATTTTAACCCAAAGATCTACCAAATATTTGTACGAAGGGCCTGAGCTAGTTAATGACCAGCAAAGCAGCCCTACGTCATTGACTTGATTTGTTTGTATTTGGAAGTTGCGATAACTTCATTTTATGGCATTTTTACATAATGAAAGTGAAACGTTAACCCTAGTAGCGAAGTGGTTTGAGGGTTCAGGTTATGAAGCGCCCAGGTTTTGAAAATGTTTTACAAGTTCAAATCTGCGATTGTGCACTTTTTAGTGTGCTTTTAACTTTCAGTATAACAAATTTTCAAGCTTGTCACATTAGTTTTTATTATGCTCCCCGAATAATTTCTGGGGAGCATATAGTCGGCGCCTTGTCCGTCTGTCCGTCCGTTGTCTTGTCCGGAGCATAACCTGAAAATCCTTGGAGATAATTTAGTTAAACTTCATACAGTGGTATAGGGCATTGAGGGGGAGTGCATTGTCAAAGAACCATAACTCTATTTTAACCAGTTTTTGAATTATCTCCCCTTATAGAAAAATCTTGTCCGGGACATAACTCTAAAACTGTAAGAGATATCAACATGCAACTTTGTAGGTGAATAGATCTCAATGGGTAGATGTGCAGTGCATACGAATAATAACTCTTTTTTTCCTAATTTTGGAGTTATTGCCCTTTGTTAATTTTAACACTTTGAACTTTGTCCGGATCATAACTCTAAAACTATGAGAGATATCAAGATGAAACATTGTAGGTAGATAGATCTTATTAAGTGAAAGTGCAGTACAAAAGAACCATAACTCTGTTAAGCCTCATTTTTTTAATTATCTCCCCTTTTAGAAAAATCTTGTCCAGGACATAGCTGTAAAACTGTAAGAGATATCATCATGAAACTTTGTAGGTAGATATATCTCAATAGGTAGATGTGCAGTGCACAAGAATCATAACTCTGCCTTGCCTAATTCTGGAGTTTTTGCCCTTTGTTAATTTTTACTTTTTGAAGTTGTCCGGGACATAACTGGTAAACCATAAGAGATATCAACAAGAAACTTTGTAGGTTAATAGATCGCATTGATTAGAAGTGCAGTGCAGTCTTGCCTAATTTTGGAATTATTGCACTTTGAATTTTTTTCCAGGGACATAACTCTGAAACTACAAGAGGTGTACTTTTCGGGGAGCATCACCCGGCTCAAACCGGGCTCTTGTTTTCTCTTTTATGAACGACCTTGTAGTTAGATTTATGTTTTGCACAATTGAAAGTTAAACTTATAACGATTAAGCAATATTGAATGCATGAAGAAATATTTACCAACGTTGGTTCAATCTTATAATTCAATAAACCAAAAATCTGGAGAAAGTGAAGCTCCCTCGGAAGCTACAGTATGTATAATCACAACAAAATGACATGAAAATTGAAGACTCCGTTTGATTGAGTCTGTACTTGAGCGATAATAAAAACGTGCAACATCCCTCACGTCCCCTAGAACCGTCTTTAGCGGTACTCAAATTTTCAACACTTAAAAGTGCTGGAATCAATATTCCTGAAGGACCAGAACATTATAACAACACTGAAGTGAACATAAAAAAATCAACAATTAAAAATTCATACTGGTGAAAATATGAAAATGAAGTTAGGATTCAACACATCCTGCTAGAAAAAATAAACTATAGAAAATTCTTGGCAATTAAGTGGTGACAATTCACACGGGAGAAAATACTTGAAGATTTAGGTGGAAATTAAGTAATTATTGGCAATTAAGTGGTGACAATTCACACGGGAGAAAATACTTGAAGATTTAGGTGGAAATTAAGTATTGATAATTCATATTGGAGAAAATACTGCGGAATAAAAGTGGAAATTAATGTGGAATATAGTGTAATGTTATTTACATAAGATTATTTTTACCTCTGTATGTTCAACATTTTGTTTTGCTTTATATTGAAGAGACACTATTTTTTAAGAGGGAGAACAGAAGTAACAGTTGATACATAATGTAGTGTAACTGCTGATGTGCCCGAAAACATAATGTATTCCATGAATGGTACATTAATGCTTATGTCATTATGTTACATAAGTATAAAAGTAAACACTCAGTATGTTATATCTTAATGAAGATGTTTAATGTTAAATGACGAGACCTCTGATCCCCTTTCGAAATTCCATTTTATTTAGTTCCGGCCATTGTTTTCTCGTTTAGAGCAAAAGCATTTTTACTTGGGGACCATATGCCGCTTTTCATGGAATGGCACTTACGTGTCACATTGAAGGTTCCCTGATAACCGCCATATGAACACATCTGCGGATGTTTCAAAATTCCAAAATTGTACCAGTTCATGTTGAATATTGAATTCTGCTTAAGGTGGTGCTAGGGGCGTGGACGGTAGTGTGCAATTGACAGTACCGTCCATGAACAAGATCAATCAAACCAAGCCTGCAACATTTTCAATTTTGCCGTGTTGGGCTTTCTTTTGGAATTCTTATTTTCTCTATTTGACTTCAACGAGAATGTTTGCTGCTTATCTGTATTTTTGAGATTGTGTAATAAAATTTTACCACAAACTACCCTGCGTTAAATAACACCATGTGTTAGACAAATATCACAATAATCAATTATCTGTGCATACAGTGTACGTATTGACCATTAAAATTGTTGTCGTGAAAACGAGTTGTAATCTTTGGCGCTTTAACAGTTTTCGGATATCAGGTTTATTTTCGGACGTAAAATGATGGGGTCTGGTCGCTACAGTATGCTTTAATTCCAGGCTACATATCGAAGTCTTCACGTACCTGAATAGTTCTAGGGACATTTGCATCAATTCATTAAGTGAATATTTGTAAATATTTAAATTTATAGTATCGTACCTGGTTACTTCTGAAAGATGTTTAGTACTTTTATTACCATCATTTCTTGTAGATTGTGACATAACTGAAGCCTACAATAGAAAGTTTATACCTGAACATGATACAAAATTTTGTAAAGAAATATTTTCTCAAACAAGATTATAAAGTGAAAGACGTAACAATATTTTTTTCAATTGACAAGAGTTTTGAGCTAAATGTTAGTTTTGTTAACAAATTTATATAATAATATAACATGCGAGTAGTTGAACTGCATGTGGTAAAATAAACGCGAACAACTGGTTGATAAAAAATTTTTTAAAAAAAGAAGTAGTATTTTACTGTTATTATATTTCATTCTAAAACTCAAAAAATGTCATTCCAAAATGTAATTAAAACATGTGACCTATGGATTATATAAAAAGTTAAATAACGAAATGAAGAAAACATATTATAAAGGAAAAAGGAAATCGAGGATACGTCGCATACAAATCCACGAAATGGCCTTACTTGGAACGATCTAGCATCAGTTATTATTTGGTCTGGTAGTGAGTTTTTCTTCAAAGCTGCAGTTTGGTTTGTCAGCATAAGCAATTCTTGCTTTAGTTTCTTCACTTCAGACGCTGTATTCTTCATTGCAATTAAAAGTTTGCATCTTTGATTTATTTCCATTTTCTGGTATAAATCGCAAGAAGTGCCCTTTACTTTATCCAACAGTGATGCATTTCTTGCCAATAAAGATCGATGTGCTCTAACATCTTCTTCAGCCGATTTTCTTAATTCCTCGAGTTTTTTATTTTCTGTGCAAGACAGTTTCATATCAAGGTCATTTTGCTCCTTTCTCAAACGAGTAACAGTCCTTTGCTTTTCTTCTTCTATAACTGATGATATGTCCTTAAGGTACTTATCGAATGTTGCAGTACATTTTTGTTGTTCTTCTTCAAAATGTGACTTCCTACTTTGACCGGATTGCTCAATGGATTTTTGAGCTAGTTTTTCTTTCGTTTCGACATCTTTGACACCATCCTCAAGTGTATTTTGAACCTTTTTCAGCGAATTAGAAATAAGGTCTATATCTTTAAGAACCGCTTTCAGTTCGTTACTTTCTTCTATTCTAGTAGCCATGGTTGAAACATGGTTGAAGTTATCGCATGTTGTATGATTTGTTTTCCTGCAATCCGAGCAGGCAAACAGTTCACATTTGGGGCAGTAAAACCTGATGTGCTTTTGATGAATGGGGCATTGCTCAAAACAAAACTCTTGGGGCATAGCTGCCCTATCAAGTAAGTTATGTTGTGGATTTTGTCGTTTGTGATATTTTACGCATGACGTGCACATATACTCCAAACACTCATTACAAAACCCTTCCGCATCTGCCGTTTCACCGAAATCGAAGCATTGTTCGCAGTGCATTTCGCGACATTCATCTGAATCATGTACACTGTCATTTCCAACAATAGATGCCATTTTCTTACTTACTGAAATTAGTTGAAATTTTAGAAAGATATATTATAACTAACATAACGTTTATTGATTCTTCAGTACGTAGGTAAAAAAATTAATATAAAAGCATATAAAGATATTGACACTGTTCATTAATACTTCATGTAAACGTATGTTTTTAGAAATTAAATACAATTACTATGTTGACTGTGTTAACTATTAAGCTAGACTTTAGCAAGAAGTTAGAAGAAATATACGATAACAAAAATAAAAGTATAAAACAGTACTATGATTTACTTGAACGTATGCGGTTTAACAAACTAATTTAGATGTGTTACTTTATCGAGTTTATACATTATGATCAAAACGTTGTTTTATGCTTTGAAAAAAAAAACCTTAGGTGTTTGGGTTGTAATAAGTAATTTAATTTAATCCAATGGTACTGATATCTATATGTTGGCTGTAATTTGAAGAACAAAGAGTGATTGTTCGAACACTGTGGTTTTGGTTTGTACTTTATAAAACATAATTATTTTGAATTTTAAGAATGTTTTTACGTACATGTATTTGTAATTTATCAATTGTGTACACTGATAAGAATTTGATAAACTTTAACTTAAGTTTTTTTCTGAATTTAATTTGAAACAAGAAATATCTTTTAAAAGGATATACTCAGTCCAAGTTAACCTGGTTTACTAGCAATATATAATCATATAATATACTGGACACATATTAAACAATATAAACTGAGAGTACCCGATAGATGTGCTTTTCGATATTTACATGGGATCGTGAACACTAATATAAGGGTCTCGATATTTTGGACAAAATTTCAAACTAAGTAAGTATTAATTTTGTGTCAAATAAACTTAGTAAGATCTTATGTAAAAAAGTAAACTGTATACTAGAAAATAAAATGAGATCTTAAGGCAATGCGAAATGTTTTGTTGGAGGCAGTATGTTTAAACAGAACTTAAATATCTTAGTATAAATAGTTAAAGAACTATCCTTTACATGTATAATTTTAGAACTACCCTTTACATTTTATTTTATATTGGCAAGAACTATGCATTTAATTTTAGAATGCCCAATGAGATTGCAAGATTTCAGTTTCAAATTTTAAAATGACCAATTCAAATTCTTCTTTTATTCAGTTCTTTCGTGTAAATTTTACAGGAAATCAAACTGATTTTAGATGGCCTTCAGCCAAAAAACTTAAAACATCAGTAGTGTGCTTTCACACGTGACGTTAAAAAACTTCTGAAAAATTTAGGCAAACATTAGATTGAATAAATACAAGGGATTTTTAATCAGGCTCTCTAAGCAGAACATGTTTAAAATTGGTGGGGTATAGTAAAAGATTTATACATATTTCAAACATTTGAAGAAGAAATACTCATTTTGGTTGGGTCGTTAGTTAACTGAATGTTATTATTTGATTCTTAACAATTATAAATAGGAAAACGTTTTTCATAAGGGTGATATCAATGATATCCCTTATTTCTTAAAAGTCCTTCTAATGCCGAAACTTTTTCAGAAAAGTGTCCATAGCACTTAAATCGTAAAGTAAATTTTGAATAAATTTTGCATGCAGATGTTCTATAAGGCATATAACTGACCCATGTGTTAATTTTTTTTCAGTTCCTTATATTTCCTTATGTCCAATTAGGGTGGTTATACCGTAAATGACTATAAAATCCAATAAAATAATGTAAACTTTAATTAAGCACACTTGTTTCAGTGACTTATAAGTTATAATACAGATATAAAATAGAGAAATACAGAATCCCTAAAGAAAGCCCAACACGACAAAATTGAAAATGTTGCAGGCTCAGTTTGATTGAGCCTGTTCATGGACGGTACTGGAAAGTGCAAGTTACCGTCCACGCCCCCTAGCACCGGCTTAAGCAGAGTTCAACATTTAAACACGAAAATTGGTGAAATTTTGAATTAAGAGACATCCGCAGATGTGTTCATACGGCGATTATCGTGGAACCTTCAATGTGACACAGTAGTGCCATTCCATAAAAAGCGGCGTATGGTCCCCAAGTAAAAGAATGCGTGTGCCCTAAACGAGCAAGCAATGGGCGGAACTAAATAAAATGGAATTTTGAAAGGGGATCTGAGGTTATGAAGCCTGAGTATCACAGACATGACGTCAAAAGACAAATATAAAAAGCAGGCAACATATCCTAAGGGTGATTATACAGTATTCAAGTAGGAATATTGGAACCACCCAAGTTGAAAAAGGCTAAATAGAAGAAACTAAAAGTACCACATAACAGGTATACACAACAATAATGTCGTGTTGAACGATCTTCAAGGATCGAAAATATAACATCAGTGATTAAATGTACGGGGAGACTTTTTACAGCCGCCACACGGCACGAATAACACGGATGTGACAATAAAATAGAGAAATACAGAATCCCTAAAGAAAGCCCAACAAGACAAAATTGAAAATGTTACAGGCTCGGTTTGATTGAGCCTGTTCATGGACGGTACTGGAAAGTGCAAGTTACCGTCCACGCCCCCTAGCACCGGCTTAAGCAAAAAAGAAAAAAGAGACATCCGCAGATGTGTTCATACGGCGATAATCATGGAACCTTCAATGTGACACAGTAGTGCCATTCCATGAAAAGCGGCGTATGGTCCGTATAAAGCTCCATGCACATGTGAATAAAATCGTAATCAATACTGGAATGTATCTTTGTTTTATTTAACCTGAATAAAATACACATTTCTATCCGCCTGACGTCTGACATAGTTGTAGAAGTTGGGAGGTACATGGTATGCACGCAAAAGGTGTCTCATAAGTCAGAAATGGATGGCCCTTTCAGTAGGGGTGACACTGTAATAAAAAAGACCTTTACCTTTACCTTTTACATTTTTTTTTTGTGATAGTTATAGTACATGAAACGAGTCAGTTTCGAGGATATAACACTGGCTGGGGCGACATCAAGGGGTGTTTCTGCTAGGCCGAGACAATTTTTTTTTCAGAAACATCCCGAGATGTCGCCACAGCCAGTGTTATACTACCGTAACTAACGAGTTTCGTATACTATAACTGTTTTATCGCAATGACATAATGTTTTCTTTTTTGTAATAGAAATAAATAAATAAAATCGTTAGCTACATTACAGTTATTTGTGATAAGGCAGTTTTTTCAAGTTGTTTTCGCTGCCGCAAAAAAAATATACAAAAGACATCCAATGTTAGAGGCGGATTGTAAACTGTTTCCAAGATTGATTCAAGATTAAATTGCTTTGATTCAGTGGAAATAATTCATTCAGCGGATGTACTTTTTGATTAAATGAGAGTTGATTTCATTTCATTAATTATCTTTGTAAATATTTTTCATTGTACATTGTATTTATATATTTATTTTATTTATTGATTCCATATTTTTTTTAATTTTTTTTTGCTACTGGGAATGGTCGTTACCACTGCCCCATTGGAGCCTCTATGGAAAAAAATTGCATTGATATATACAAGGTGCGAAAGAAAACTCAACCGATATATAACAGTCGAGTTTTTTTTCCTATATGAATCAATGAAAAAACTGTAATGTTTTATATATCGATGCTCTTTGAAATGTACTGAGTATAATGGGTTAGTAAGAACAAAGGAAAAGTTCCAACCATGCGATAATTTTTGGTTTCCTTCTTTTGTTTCTTTGTTCGCTTTTCACATAATTATCAATAACAGCTATTCTATTGTATCGAACAAAGAAATCAGCTCCGTTAAACAAATGAACGTGACACGTTCTGTTATCTGATAACATGTATTCATGTATATGTACTACGTAACTTAAGACGAATCAATACTACGCATATACAGAAAAGTTTATCATACAGGTTTATTTTATGTGTCCCTGATATGTCTTTAAATTAAATAGATAAAGTTCCTGCGTAAAATAAAAATTATTTTATTCACAATTGTTAGATAATATGCTTGTCATTATTTTTTGCAATTATATAAAGCAGGTCATACCTCAACACATCATTAAATGAACAAATATGGCTAATTAATATGTTAATAAACAAAAATATACTGAATCACTATTGAATCTCGCAAAATATCAGTTATGCTTTCAAGAATGTATACAAATGATTTAGACAATACATAATTACCTTATAACGTTTCATTCGTTTAGAAACTAACATCATACATTCCCTGATTCAAATCTTAACAATAGCCTATATTTGCACACCGTACAATCAAATGGGTAGACAACCGTTCAACTCGTCGATAGCCTCACTAGTGTGTATTTCAGGTCAGACACTCACATTGATATTTCCATAGACTTACATTATAAGAAATGGTCCCTAATCCTACCTTAAAATTGAGTTTTCATGCTAAAGAGGTAATTTTTCTAGCAGAATGAAATGCCTGACACATACAAATGTTCCTGTTATATAGGGGTAGCCAACCAAATTTTTTGCAAAATGACTTCAAAGAGGATTACCCCCCATTTCATTGAAATTTTCTGCTGATCACAGGACTGACATACACTTTTTATAAATGCAAATATCCAAGTCAAAATTATCACAGAGACTCATGAAATATTTCATTTTCTTCAGAAAACAATGTAGTGTTACTTTTTAAATTAGTTTTTATACTTAAAAATACCCCACATTCATCCAATCACCTCATGTATAAATTGACTCATACGGTTTTCCCTGCACTTTTTTTCAGCCAATCGCTGGCCGTGTTACAATGCGTTACCCTGACCTAAAGGGAATATTAAATGTTTAGTATTCTAATATCTAATAATAAATGAAGTTGCATATACAATTACCAATTATATGGATGCATTTTCACCACTCTTAAGTCATTTAAAACTTTGAAGTTCCCTTTTTTCTAACAAGCGCCACTATGTCGCATTCCGGATATTCTGAAAATGAATGTTAGCATGTGATTTTCATAAATAATTCATTATTCTGAAGTCAATTTTGTAACAACTTCCATAAAATCACTCAGATAGCAAAACTACACTGTTTTCATTACAGAAGTGCTTCAAAATACTAATTTTCTAACAAAAGGATGTAGCAGGGGGCAATTTTATCACCCCACCCATAACAAAATAAGTGATTTTTCACCCAAATTTCAACATTTTATTACCAATAGACTTCCTGAATGAAGATTTAGCTTAGCAAACATACTTAATAACTACTGTATAGTGACCTGATTATGGATTACACATTATTTGTACACACATAGCAACATTTTGGGTGTAACTAGGTATTTTAAAACTGCCCCTGCTGTATTTTTCTACTCCAAATATTTGCTTATATAGTCTTAAATACAAGCCAAAATGTCAATAAAATGCCAAAATTCTTTATATATATTTTGTCTCTCTCTCACATGGATATTAAAAATGCAATATATGGAAAAACCAAGTTCCACTGGACTTAACAGCACAGTAATAGCCTAAAATCTGACTTCTACACCCATTTTTTTGGCCATTTTTGCATTCATTTGGAGCCAAATATGACAATTGAAACCTTCTTTCAGGTGTTTTACCATGTAAATCACCTCTTCAGACCAAAATGTACTTGGAATGGATAGTATTGTGTATTTTCTTCTCATTTAGGTAGCCAGAAACTAGAATTTATGCACTTATCTAAGTTTCTCAATAAATAAAGGGAGGTAATTCACTGAAGTTGTGCATAATCACACCCTTTGTGTACATTTATCTACCAGAATTAGTGCTTTTTCTGTTTATAGACACATCAGAGACACTAAAGCTGTGTTATAATTGTGCCTAATATGATTGTGAAAAAGTAGATCAACTTTTACTTATCAATAAAACTTTTTCTACAAAATAATTCTACCCTTGGCCATTATGATGCTCATTCAATTATGCATTAAATAGTCATAAAGTCTAAAAACTATGGCATTATACATTGTGAGTGTGTTAATATATATAACCAAATAGAAAACAATAAATTCTAATCACTATTTTGCATCTTAACCACATAATAAGAGGCTATTCAGAGGCTACCTAACTTTAATTATGCTACATTTTTCAATGGATTTCAATTTCTAAGTATGTATTGATATTCATGCCCTGAAACCAAGTAAATTTTAAGACAGAATTTTAAAATGCTATTTATTTGAAGCTTTTATGCTATCTATGCCTGTAAATGAAACACAAAACATTCTTATATGGGAAACAGACATAAAAGCAATTTATTTGTGACATTCTATGTTATTATATGAGCAAAATGGAAAAATATTAGTGCCGAGCGAAGAAATGTCCGCCCCTAAAATAAGTCGAAAAGTTAACCGAAACAGCACCCTAGACTATTTCTAGTATTAATCTATTAGTTTTGAACCTGACAATATGCATTTGTATTGATATACCTGCAACACCCATCAAAAGTGGCCAATGTGCTTACATCAGGTCCTGTCAAGTTATACATAAGTCTTCAAACCTGGCATGTGTATATCCAATGTACAGCATTTCTTTGAAATCTGAAAAATATTTTTAATGACCAAGGTCAACATTATTATCATCAACATATCACCAATTAATTATCACTCAAATTCACTGTTTAAAGAAAACACAAACCATTATTAACTTTTAAGTAACAATAATACTCTTCTTCATATGTAAACAATGCTTGTAGATTGACCCCCTTGACACATTATCTGCTGTAAACACCAACAGTTGCATTGAAATAATGAAATTTTATACCTAGACAGGCTGTATACATCCATTCTTCCAAAATATCAGCTTTTCGTGGCGTATCAATGAAGACAAAGTACAACAAATGAATTATGGCAGTTCCAATTTCCCTCTCTTTAGGTCAGACACTCACATTGATATTTCCATAGACTTACATTATAAGAAATGGTCCCTGATCCTACCTTAAAATTGAGTTTTCATGCTAAAGAGGTAATTTTTCTAGCAGAATGAAATGCCTGACACATAAAAATGTTCCTGTTATATAGGGGTAGCCAACCAAATTTTTTGCAAAATGACTTCAAAGAGGATTACCCCCCATTTCAATGAAATTTTCTGCTGATCACAGGACTGACATACACTTTTTATAAATGCAAATATCCAAGTCAAAATTATCACAGAGACTCATGAAATATTTCATTTTCTTCAGAAAACAATGTAGTGTTACTTTTTAAATTAGTTTTTATACTTAAAAATACCCCACATTCATCCAATCACCTCATGTATAAATTGACTCATACGGTTTTCCCTGCACTTTTTTTCAGCCAATCGCTGGCCGTGTTACAATGCGTTACCCTGACCTAAATTCAGTAATCATTTTATTTGAAGTAATTACCGTTTAAATGCCCTCTTGGCTTATTTCCCTTACTCTATATGTTAAACTTATTTTATCTATCTATCAGTAAATGCGCATGTGTCAAAATCGTCAACTTCCTATTTTTTTGGCTCTTACAAATGAAATTATTTCTTCATCTAAACGTCTGGAAAATAGGAATTTAATTTGTTAAAAAGGTTTATTAAAGGTCACTCTATCATTTTCCTTTTAGCAGTTGACTAGTGCTATTGTTTTCAGGTCAGAAAACAAACCTCTTTTCACACTGCCGCCACTAAACCGGAAGTGGATATCCCAAAATTGCAGTGTGATTTATCTCCCCTTATTAGCTCTCAACCAATTTGTTGTTTACATTTTTATATCGTGGATTCCGGTAAGTTTAATGTTTTCCAATATGTTTAAGGTTTTATTACTATTTGTTGTAGCTGTGTTATTCAGGTATTCTAACAAGGATGATGATTTCATCCGGTTTTATCCAACTATAGTAAAAATTGAACTCTCAATTTGTCAACAGGTAATTCAACTCGCAAAAAAAAATCAGCAGAACCACAAACAAAAAATAAATAGGTAAATGTATCTGACCAACAATTGTGATCCTTAGTCGTGTCCTTATCGCCCATTCACATGACATCGAGAGTAATCCTGGCCCTGTTCAAACAGATATATATCTGGAAGGAAATTCCACAGTTTCTTTTTAATGGGAGGGTTTTTTTGTCCGCCCTGTCATTTTCACGGGAGGGCTTTTGTCAGCCTTGTCATTTTTTGACAGGAGGGCTTTTGTCTTCCTTGTCATTTTTTGACGGGAGGGCTTTTGTCCAGAAGGGCTTTTGTCCGTTTCCCGTGACCGGCTGTTATTTGCCGGCTAGTCTACAATATCATGACATAGTTAATCACTTAAAATTATGAAAATCGTAACTTAAGTTACTTTTATTTATACCAATCTCATCAATGTTTATTAATTTTGTGAAGTGACAATTAGTTTACGTTACGTGCATTGTCATATGTTACGAGGAACCGGATAAAATGTGTGTTATTTCACCACCCATCTTAACTTCTCAAGAGTTTGAAAAACTGTCTAAATACGTGTATATTAATGTGACTTAAAAAAATCTGTTTCATCACAGTCAAATCGGATAAAGAATAATTAAAGTTTGGTAAATTTGAAAACTAAAATTGCATTATCACGTGTTCCGACTTATTTTCAGAATGATAATAAACCTCGATTTTATATGTTATAAAATTTCTCTAGCTTTAATATTGACGATTTCAACAACAATTAAATTAATGCGCGTGAAAATACAACTTCCGGTCCAATTTTCATAGAAACGGACCGCGTCGTAAAAAGGTCTATAAATTGTAGGTCAATTGTATAAAAAAAACCACTTTACTTCAGTAATCTTGTTAACTCCACCAAACCTGATATAGTTATAGGTACTGAGTCTTTGCTTAAACCCAAGCAGTATGCAGGTGAGGTGTTTGAAGAGCAGCCCGATGGATTAAGCTAGATTATGGTTAGACCCCCCGTCACGGACATGCTTCACTCCCTTTACCTTCGAAAACTGGAACTCAGACGTATAGATGCTAGTTTATTCCTTTTCTATAAGATTCACCATAGTATGGTTGCAATCCCCATAGAAGAATATTTGACACCCCTGTCCTGAATATCACACCATGGTCATCCCTTATGTTATAGGTTATTCACAGCAACTTCAGACTATTATAAATTTTCATTCATTCCTAGGACGGTATGCCACTGGAACCACCTACACCCTGGAATTACCCTACTCCCTACCCCAGAGCAGTTCAATGCAGCCATAGCTTGCATCGAACATGTCTCACCCTAGTTTTCCAGCCCCTGTTTTAAACATTTTTGAATATGTTTTATTCTCTTTTAAACATCTCTTTTTAACTTTCTTGCGATTTTTGACGCGCAGACATGTCTACGTTCCCGGTGGAGTTTGACATTAACAAATACAAAAACTTTATAGTTTTGACAATATTTAAATCTCAATGATTTTTTAACAAAGGAGCTAGATAAAATTCATTAATAAATACTTTGAAATTCTGTTTCAATAAATAATCATTTTTATTAGATTTCTGATTTTAAATATATAATCTCATTAACCAAATGATACATAAAATTGATTATCATCATTGTTATAAATCTCTTAGTGTTAATGTAACCTGTGTATCGTTTTCTGTTTATCACTGGTATATTGTATCCCCCGTGTTATGTTGTATTTGGTTGGTATTCGCCTAACTGTTGTGTCGTCGTTTGTTTGCCTAACTGTGGTAATGTTTTGTATAGTCTGTTTCGTATGAGAGGTCACTGTAAGTTGAAAGGTTGTATGAATGTGTTCACTAATATTTCACGTGCATGACCCTAAAATCCCCGCGAAACATTTTCTTGCTTAAGTAAAATATTTCCCTTCGCCAGTTCCACATTATACGAGTAACTGATAACTTACTTTACAGTATAGTTGTTGATAAAAGTAGTTACTTATTAGTTAACTTGAACATCATTTATGGAAAGTTCTTGTATGCTGATCCTGGTAAGAATCTACATATTTCTAATGTCATATTTATTCTTTTCCATTGATGAATTGGATGAAATGTGTAATTTTATTATTTTGTAAATCAATTATTTGTAATTCCTTTGTAATTCCTTTGTATTTTGTTTATAGGCTCGTTTTTGTATGTCCGACAATAAAATGATGAAATAGAAGCAACTCTTCAATCATTTATCATGATGCAACCGGATATGCCCCTCACTTTCTGATGTTTGGTTGGCACCCACGGCTTCCTGTAGATGCTTATCTAGGCTCAGATCCTTCAGAAGAGCACACAGGGAATCAGTCCTCTTATGCATCAAAACTCCATCGGAGATTGCAGATAGCATACCGCAGGGCTGCAGAAGAAGCTGGTAGGATGGCTGCCAAAAACAAGACCATATATGATCAGAAAGTGAGGCATACTCGACTTGATGTTGGAGATAAGGTACTGATTCGGAAAGTTGGAGTGAAAGGGACTAACAAGTTGTCAGATCGTTGGGATGAGGAAATTTATATAGTCCTTTCTATACCCAATCCTGACATTCCCGTGTATAGAGTTCAGCAAGAAAACAAGAAGGGCCCAATTAAGACTCTACACCGGAATATGTTTCTTCCCTATCCTTTTACTCAACTTGTGGAACAGGAGAGTATCAAACCTAGACCAGAAAGCAGCTCTCGCAAGAGAACTCCTAATAAGTTCAGGTCGACAGCCGATACCCTGTCCACTGAAATCGAGGATACCACTGATTCCGATTCAGATAATACCGAAACATTATACCAACCTCCACCACTAAGACCCCAGAAATGTCCTAAAGAACAGTCCAGTAGGTCTAAACATACTGTGTCTGTGACCCCAGAACCTTCAAAGGCTCTGGAATCATTTCAGAGTGACCCCTCTGCAGAGACCATTACTTTATCTGACCATTTTTCAAGAATTGATGGTTTATCACCGCAATCAGCGACTGCGACTAATTTGGTAAGTGATCAGGAAGTTGGCTCCACCCCAGTACCTGACCCTGAACCTCCACCTCCAAGTCCTCGTCCTGTAAGTCGCAGAGTCCCACCGCAGAGATACGGTGAATGGGTTACCCCTATTGTAACAAATCCTAGCCAAGATTTGGAAGTATTTGTATGATTATCATATATTATTATATAATGTAACATTTTGAATTTACTTAATTTCTTCAAAGAAATTAAGGTCAGTTAACCTGATTTATCAATGTTTCTATTTTAGAAATAACTAGTAACTATGTCTGAACAAATCATATATGGTTTCATGTGTTCATACAGTTTGTCTCCACATCTGCCTCATGTGAACAAGTTGTTGTTTGTATGTGGAGAAGTTGATCTTGAAGTATTAGAGAGGATGACGGATTTATTATTGCATATTAGTACAAGTGTACTGTGATGCAACTTTGTCTATCTATTGTAAATATTTGTAAATAGATGTATTTGAATACAGAGCTGAATCATATATATGAACTTATTTCAATTAAAGAAATTAATTTATTAATTTCACATTACAATTTAAAATTCATTATAAAGATATCAATAGATTTATATTTGTCATTTCATAAAGACAAGAAATAGACATAATTGTTGTGTATTATTATACACATATGATTTATTGAAGATGATTATGTCCTGATGTTTTTATTTGAAACTAAAATATAATTGGGTTATGGAAATGTCAGGAGCCATTTCCTTAAAGGGAGGGCATGTGTAACCTGTGTATCGTTTTCTGTTTATCACTGGTATATTGTATCCTCCGTGTTATGTTGTATTTGGTTGGTATTCGCCTAACTGTTGTGTCGTCGATTGTTTGCCTAACTGTGGTAATGTTTTGTATAGTCTGTTTCGTATGAGAGGTCACTGTAAGTTGAAAGGTTGTATGAATGTGTTCACTAATATTTCACGTGCATGACCCTAAAATCCCCGTGAAACGTTTTCTTGCTTAAGTAAAATATTTCCCTTCGCCAGTTCCACATTATACGAGTAACTGATAACTTACTTTACAGTATAGTTGTTGATAAAAGTAGTTACTTATTAGTTAACTTGAACATCATTTATGGAAAGTTCTTGTATGCTGATCATGGTAAGAATTTACATATTTCTAATGTCATATTTATTCTTTTCCATTGATGAATTGGATGAAATGTGTAATTTTATTATTTTGTAAATCAATTATTTGTAATTCCTTTGTAATTCCTTTGTATTTTGTTTGTAGGCTCGTTTTTGTATGTCCGACAATAAAATGATGAAATAGAAGCAAGTCTTCAATCATTTATCCCCGGTTACATTAAATTTATAAAGTCTTGTGTTTTACTTTCTTAATTAGAGTTACATACCAAATGATATAGATCTAGAAATAAAATAGAGAAATACAGAATCCCTAAAGAAAGCCCAACACGACAAAAGTGAAAATGTTGCAGGCTCAGTTTGATTAAGCCTGTTCATGGACGGTTCTGGAAAGTGCAAGTTACCGTCCACGCCCCTAGCACCGGCTTAAGCAGAATTCAACATTTAAACACGAAAAAATGGTGAAATTTTGAATTTAGAGACATCCGCAGATGTGTTCATACGGCGATTATCATGGAACCTTCAATGTGACACAGTAGTGCCATTCAATGAAAAGCGGCGTATGGTCCCCAAGTTAAAGAAAGCGTGTGCCCTAAACGAAAAAACAATGGTTTCTAATGGACCTCATGCTTATATGTAATATATAAAAGAATGCTATCAGTCTGATAATCATAGATATTTTAACAGTTTACAATGCTTTAATATGAACGAAAATGTTGGAAATTGTGGACTATTCTATCATTAAAATGACCGATATTATTATTTCGTAAAAAATGAAACTATCCGAAAAGCTCAAATCAACCCAAAACTATTATTTTTGGTATCTTTTGAAAAAAGGACATGCAAAATATATAAAAAATATATAGTAGATTTATAGTTATTATTACGCTATTCAGATTTTGATCAGATTTTCAATGAAATATTTTAGAATGATATAATAGTATGTATTTTCATCATATAACTTATCACTACAAATCACTTGAGTGTCATTTTTCTACTCATTTTATATATATATATTTTTTATATATAACAGCTAAGTAGAGTTCTCAAAAACAAAATCGTAGGAAACAATGCTTCTGATGCCCCCGACCTTAGTCTTAATATTTCGACTGCAAGGTCGACTGATTTTATAATCTGATATTTCATAGATGTCTGTCTTTACGAAGGGCTACCATCGTCTATATAATAATCAAAGGGCTGCAACCTCTGTGGTATTTTCTGATCTTTTCAATCTAAATCATACTGACTATCTGTATGTATTTTCCTGTATAAGTTTATTTTTATATACTATAATTAATCTTACGCAACGACTGCGTCTATAACAGTTTGAGATTGATACATAAGGAATTTTGCATGACTAGAGTTGCATCAAAAAATGACAGCCACACTTTATCCTTGCATATCGTGGCTACTTCCTTAAAAAAGACACAAAAAGTTGCCTCGACTAGGATTTGAACCTTTGGCCTCTCACACCCTAAACGAGCGCGCTACCTCTGCACCACGGTGAAGTACATGTATTACATAATGTGGTTTGAATAAAAACAAATACATTGTAATTCTAATTTGAGAATTTCCATTTCGTGTTTGTAATCCTTACTCATTTCGAGGTATTTTGTTCACGATAAACCTGTTGTTTAACACTGATGACAATAATTTAGCGAAAATCTTCTCGACAAAACAGTACGACATGTATATATTCCACTACTCGACAGTCAGATTTATTTGTGTACTACGCTCTGGAGTATTCGGTAATCGACATAGCTAAAAATAGCATTTTCATTGATTAAGCTTTACGGAAATAGCCGAACATTTTTCATTGGGTAAAAAAGATATTCATCCGCGAAATTTGTGATTGTAACCTCATATTTCTATTGACTACTCTAAACGTTTAATGCACTGTAATTCGTTAAATGCATACATTAGAAATTATTCTTTCTCTTAAATTGCTGGTTTTTAAGCAGTTCTGAGTGAGAACTACTTTGCGTTGTTAGGTCTGTAAGTAAATTTTGTGTTAGACCGTGGATGCTAGCTATGTATTTACTGATCTTGCGATCAGAAAATACAAAAAGCCCTAACGCTCACTTTCTTAATCAACTGTCCGTATAATTGATAACGATTGTTTAGCAGCATGAAGCAGATGTAGTTTCCTTCGACTAGAAACGGCTTTAACTGACCGGACAATTTAATCACGATGCTTTTCTTGTGCAATAAACAAATAGACTCGTCCGATTTGAACGGGAAGCACTATTTATTTACAGAAAACAAAGAAATGATTTAAACACGCACAAATGGCATTTATATAATAGTTATATCTGCCTTTTATCTCAACTTTACTTCTTTTGTTTAATGACACTGTTTTCTGTCGTCTGCAGCTAGTAACTGTGTTTACGTAAAACTTCCAGGTATCAAAATGGCGCTGCCCATAGAACAGAACTGGCGCGCTCCATATACATTCTGAACTTCATGAAGTTTAATATTGTCACGTCTCAGTGAGTTTTATCAAACATAGTTTTTCCTTCTCACGCGAAGGAAGAATAATTAAAACAATCATGTTTTCATTTGTAGATATGTACAAACATGTATTAGAGATTATAGTTTTTTGGTAGACACTCATTTTTGAATAGCATACCCGAGTTTAATTGCAGAAGGGGGAGAGTAGAATTTGAAGTTGAAGAGATCACTTGGGAAGAGCACGGATCTTAATGTAAATTTCAGTCCGTCTATAAAGTAAGTTTATATATTATTTTTGTAACTTTATTTTTTATTTTATTTATTATTTTTTGTTTTGTTTTGATTTTACAAATAGAGTTAGTTAACACTCTTTCTTACTCACCTTTATCTTTTTTGTCATACGGTATTTTTTTTAGCCTGACCAGAGACATAGATAACATTTTATCTATGTCTCTGGCCTGACGTATCAGTTAGGGTAGCATTTGTAGTCATTAGATAAGTTATAATGTTCTGAAACTAAAAACAAAATGGCAAATTCTTGGGATGATGATGAAGAAATAAATTTGAAAATGGAAACTCAAATGTTTGGAAAAAGAGAATTCAAAATGGAAATTCAAGCATTAGATCAATATCTACGTGAAACAAATATTAACCCACATCCACATTAAATTCAACAGATTTTCTGTAAGAAACTGAATGACATTGCAACTTCTACACATAACGAAAATTTGAGAAACGTTTCCGACAGGTTTTTAACATCAGAGACTTTATTTAATACACATACGACTCTCAAACTAAACATCTGACAGGTGACATAAAACTAGAATCACATATTTTTTCAAGGTACGCAAACTTAGACTATGGGACTGAAAACGTACGGGCATAGAAATAATTCTTCTGAAAAGACAACGTTTTTGAAAAGTCAAGTAAATTACGTGACTAAAAGAATACTACGATTTAAAGATCAAGACTCGATATGTTTTTCTGACTAATACGACGGTTAAAGAGTCTCTTCTATATACTAAAACTGTCAAAGATAATGTATCAGATTGATAGATGAATCTCCTAGATTGATTATAAGCACATTTTGATGCAATTGTGGAAATAAATAATTGGACAAATTAACAGAAAGGACGTTATCTGTATCATTTTCTCTTCGTGGCGATGCTAAGGGTGTATTTGGATATTTAAGAAACAAAATACGAAGTTATGGTGAATTAGTTTAAGCCATAGAAGAACGTTTCCTTTGCCAAGAAATCAAACAGGATTATATATAGGGCACAATTTAGATATAGGAGACAGAAAATTTATATAAATTCTTTGATATGTTCTGACATGAGACTTCGAATTAAGTTGACTACATCTACACATTTATATGATGATATCAGGCATGCTGCTGAGCTTGAAACTTTCAACCCAACTGAAAGAAAGCGATTAGATCAACAAGATTTTACAAGATAAGTAAACAGGGACAACAATTACATACCAAATGATATAGATCTAGAAATAAAATAGAGAAATACAGAATTCCTAAAGAAAGCCAAACACGACAAAATTGAAAATGTTGCAGGCTCGGTTTGATTGAGCCTGTTCATGGACGGTACTGGAAAGTGCAAGTTACCGTCCACGCCCCTAGCACCGGCTTAAGCAGAAATCAACATTTAAACACGAAAATTGTGAAATTTTGTATTTAGAGACATCCGCAGATGTGTTCATACGGCGATTATCATGGAACCTTCAATGTGACACAGTAGTGCCATTCAATGAAAAGCGGCGTATGGTCCCCAAGTTAAAGAATGCGTGTGCCCTAAACGAGAAAACAATGGGCGGAACTAAATAAAATGGAATTTTGAAAGGGGATCTGAGGTTATGAAGCCTGCATATCACAGACAAGACGTCAAAAGACAAAATTAACAAGAGCTGTCACAGGAGACAGCGAAGCTCGACTAATAAAATACTAGACGCAGTAAGGAGGACAAAACTATAAAAGAAAAAAATCAATTATGTATAATTATGTATTAAGTTATAGTAAAAAAATAACATTTTATAACATAAAATCCAAGATCAAGGGGAATAATTCTAGAAATAGTCATGCTAGAGTTATGAACCTTGTCACATAACATGTGTGCAATGATAAGAATTTTATATTTAAAGTTTGAAGTAGATACCTTAAAAAGTAAAGAAGTTATAATATTTCTTAAAGAAAATCCTAAGTTCAAAGAGTGATAAATCTGTAAATATTGCTTCAAGAGTTATGAACATTGTCACATAAAATGTAATTGATGATAAGGAATAAGTATTTGAAGTTTGAGGTAGATACCTTTAAAACTAAAAAAAGTTATAGTAAAAAATAACATTTTTCTAGTAAAAAAATTTAAGTTTATGGGGAGATAATTCTTGCAATATTGGTGCTAGAGTTATGAACCTTGTCACATAAGTTGTGGATGATGATAAGGTACATATATTTGAAGTATGTAGTGGATCCCTTTAGAAATAAATAAGTAACAGTAAAAAATAATATTTTTTAAGGAAAATTCTAAGTTCAAGGGGAGATAAATCTGAAAATATTGGTGCAAGAGTTATGAACCTTATCGCATAAGATGGGGATGATGATAAGGTACATATATTTGAAGTATGAGGTTGATCCCTTAAGAAATAAAGAAAGTACAGTAATAAATAGATTTTTTTCAGGACAATTCTAAGTTCAAGGGGAGATAAATCTGAAATATTGGTGCAAGAGTTATGAACCTTGTCACATAAGATGGGGATGATGATAAGGTACATATATTTGAAGTATGAGGTTGATCCCTTAAGAAATAAAGAAGTTACACTAAAAAATAGTATTTTTTAAGGAAAATTCTAAGTTCAAGGGGAGATAAATCTGTAAATATTGGTGCTAGAGTTATGAACCTTGTCACATAAGATGTGGTTGATGATAAGGAACATATATTTGAAGTTTGAAGTTGATACCTTAAGAAATGACAAAGTTATAGTGAAAAATATTTTACTGCACCAAAACTTTAATCTGAAATCTGGACGCGGACGCGGACGCCGATGCCGGGGCGAGTAGGACAGCTCTCCATATACTTCGTATAGTCGAGCTAAAAAGCAGGCAACATATCCTAAGGGTGATTGTACAGTATTCAAGTAGGAATACTGGAACCACCCAAGTTGAAAAAGGCCAGAAAGAAGAAACCAAAAGTACCACATAACATGTATACTCAACAATAATGTCGTGCTGAACGATCTTCAAGTCGAATTTCAAACAAAATACTCACGTAAAACCAAATTTTACTCAAAATATTTAACAAGGAAAGTTGAGTTTCTTTTCACACGAGTTGAAACAACTTAAGAATTCTATTTAAGAATTGACTACTATTTTTTAGAATATTACGATTCAAAATTCATAATATTCTGAAAATAAACGCCATCAAGGTAGAAATATGCAATCTTTAAATGGTTCAAACAACTTGCAAAATAAACATTCGCCACAAAACATTATTGAAAATAGAAATAGGCCCTCAGTTACTTGTCATAGATGTATAGATGTGAACATATACAAATTACAAAGAAATTGCCCTTAACAACTAGAAATAACTAATACACAAATCTTAAAATCTGCCCAAGAGACACACCAGTCTGCACAAAGCTCAACGGGGCATGTATAAGGTTTTTACATAGATGCATCAGTAAATTATATAAATGTGTTTTGTTTGATCGTCACTGGTGCAACTCGTAATATCTCAAAAATTGTATGACATGATATGTGAGTCTTCGTTACCGCCTGAATTGAAAACATGTAGTCTTAATATTGCCACGGCATATGATAACAATAACAAATCAAAGGAAAAGTTAATGTATCGATAGAAATTGAGGTTTAAAAGGGTTTCCTTGGTGGTGTTGTTTCTCCAATTGTGACAAAAATCATTCTAGGTATTGACGATATGCAATCACAAATCATGACGTAAAAGGTATGTCTGACACAGGGTCAGTGAATATTCAAATGTCTCCCGTCAATAGTGCCAAACAATAATAAGGATATACGGTGTGGCGACACAAACACTCTTCTGTGAGCACCAACTCACAAAATAGGAAAACTTTAAACTGCTAAACATAATATAATTTCAATGTATAAAAATTTGTTTTATCGTCTTGTTAATTACCTCAAAAAGAAAAGAAACACCACGCCAATTTTTGTTAGCTTGTTTATTTGTAAACGAAGATCAACATTATTGAAGCATTAATTTACCTGTTAAATAGAATCTTTATATCAGTTATATTCAATTATAACACACATGCCTAAACAGTCCTAAATTGCTATCATTAAAACAATGTTCTAAATACAAAACTTAATATGTTGTAACAAAGTTTTCTTCACATTATTAACAGTTGTAAGACTATAAATATTATTTTATGCTTGGTACAAAAATCAAGATTGGTATACTATTATATATTCTTAAACAAATAGAATGCCATTAAAATATCTACTTAGAGAAAAAGAGCAATATTGATCCGCCAGCCAAAAGACAAACTAAAACAATTTCACTAATTCTTATGCAAGTGCTGTAGCTGGCAGACAATTTAGAAATAATGTTCAATAAACTCACCCAGAGCAGAAATTTTATAACATTTCACAAATGACCATGTTCCCCATACCACCTTTCCCCCAATGATTACATTAAAATTATGTCATGATGTTTTAAAACAAACGGCCAACGTATCTCTACATACATAGCAATACCAAACAAAATGTTTACAACACATGCAAGTATTATGTCAGTTTTCATAAGTGCCAATCAAAAATAGTGTTTTTCAAATATTTTCTTTTTATAATTTACAGCAAATATAATATACAATAAAAAAACAAATTATCATAATAAAAGAAAATCAACAAATTGTCTGTAGTAAACTTAAACATAAATGAACACCAATCCAAAACAGTTCGATATAATAAACAGCAACATTAAATATTTAATGTAGTGTCAAGTATCAGTAAGAAATCAAAAATAAACACAATAATACATGATATAATTCTAGCTCAATATAACAAAAATATCACACAATTTTATAATTATCACTTGTGTTTCATTGTTTTTATGACCATCACAGTGTCCATATTTCTCATGCTCGCAAACTTCACATTTTTATACCTATACAAGATTGTGCAAGCCTAGGAATAATATGACAATGAAAATACTTCCTTCTACTGTACAGTTTATCACAACTATTATAAGGCCATATATTTTGTGTGCCACACGCCAAAAAAGGGACACTAGCGTATGTATTATGACTGTCTGCTTTAACATAAACACTATCAAACATCCCTTTTCCTTCAAAATATTTCTTACACCCATCACAGATTTGAACATTTGGTCTTGTATGTTTTTGTCAGTCCCCACATTTACAATGAGAATATCTCTCAATATCTTCTATAGTTTCCAGTCTGTTTTTCTCGCAACATAACGTATGTACACACCCATGTATGAACACTGTATTTATATAGAATGTCCTTTGGGAAGTCTGCTAGTACTGCCGAATCTAACAGAGGATTATCCATGCTGTCTACATATTCAGGCAGCCATTCTCCAAGTCTGTAATAAAAAAAGACATTTACAACGAATAATGCTTATATTTGATCTAAGGAACACTTAGTTGCTGTGTTCACAAAAAAGGTATATTCAGTAACATCAAAGAGCCATGAAAAGGTAGATGAAAAGCATATTGAGGATTTGCACTATTTCCAAAGCTCATAAAATTATTACCTGTCAAACAAGACATGAAAAATGGGTCAAAGACAGAAAAGGCCGGGTTGCATATGTGTACAAAATATCACGAGGCTGTGATGTTACTTAAATTGTCTACCACTGTCTGACCATTGATGTTGAAAATTTAACTTAGTTGGTAAACCTGAAAAAAATGAGCATCAGACCTGAAATGGAATCCAACAATATGGGACCACAGTCATGTCAATGCTGTGAACCACATATCAAGAGGCCGTGGTAAGAAGTTGTTGAGAAAACTGTTAAGAAAATTTCCTACTAGCTATTGATCATTAATTATGTCAAAATTTAACTAAATCGGCAAACAGGAAGTGGATGAGCGACAGACCTGAAATCGAATCCCACGATATGATACCATGTGCTGATGCATTATACCAAATATCAAAAGGCTGTGATAAGTAGTTGCTGAGAAAACTGTTACGAAAATTTCTTACTATTGACCATTAATGTTGAAAATTTAACTACATCTAAGTCGGCAAACAGGAAGTAGATGAGCGACAGACTTATAATCGAATCCCACAGTATGGGATCATGTGTTGATGCTGTATACCAAATATCATAAGGCTGTGATAAGTAGTTGCTGAGAAATTGTTACAAAAATTTCCTACTATTGACCATTAATGTTGAAAATTTAACTAAGTCAGCAAACAGGAAGTAGATGAGCGACAGACCTGAAATTAAATCCCACAGTATGGGACCATGTGTTGATGCTGTACACCAAATATCAAAAGGCTATGATTAGCAGTTGCTGAGAAAACTGTTACGAAAATTTCCTACTATTGACCATTAATGTTGAAAAGTTTACTAAGTCAGCAAACAGGAAGTAGCTAAGCGACAGACCTGAAATCGAATCCCACAGTATGGGACCATGTGTTGATGCTATATACCAAATATCAAAAGGCTGTGATAAGTAGTTGCTGAGAAAACTGTTACGAAAGTTTTTCCCCGCCCGCCCGCCGGCCGCCCAACATTCACCATACTATAACCCGGGTTTGCACCAGTGCAACCCGGCCAAAAACATACTTAAATGATGATTAGCCAATAAGATATTGAAAAGATCTATCAGATCTATATAATCATTAAACTTTTACTGATGTGTAGAGGATCTACTAAATCTGTTAAGGTTTATGTTGACCAATCGATTAAAAGACCATAAAGAGGTTTACTTGTGATTGGTTGTATCAATAAAATCCTCGTCCTCCGGGTTTTGTCTGACAGCAACAACTAACAGAATATACTCGTGAAGTATTTCTACAAGCTGGTTTAGTTTCTCAATTGACAATTTCTTCATATAACCCCTGTATTCTGTCATAATCTCTTCTGGCAATTCCTCGTGGAACTCTTTTAATACACTTTCAAATGTGGACTGAAATGTTAATGATTTGTGCTCATTTAGTATTAAAGTTATGAGTTATCTACCATAATAATATAAATATAATTAACACAGTATTTATGATGTGACGCAAACCAAACACATATAGTTTATCAAACTATTAACTTTTAAGGTAGCTTAAATTTATGTATTGTACTGCCATAATTTAAAATTGAACAATCTTAAAATTTCACAGTCTAGTCAGACCTGTACAAAAACTCTCAAAGTGACCTCAAAATATATGCAAAATAAAATAATTACAGCTGCAGTTTAGAGAGTAAAAATACTTTGTCAACCTACCTCTGTGTGTTGATTATTCCCAATCATCTTCTTTGATTTCTGTAGAGACAGCAGTAACCATAGTGACTGCGCATGTCTCAACTCACACGCCTGCTGGGCCTACAATGAATTTGTAATAATGTTATTAGCCTACCATACTATAATTATTCTATAGATTTAAGTCAATTCTGAATATTTTCCAAAACTGATTTATTTGTAAACTTGTTTCCTTAAAATCATATTTTCATGTATGATATATTCAAAGGCCACATACAATAATTAATAAACACGAGGGCCATGATGGCCCTGAAATCGCACACCTGTTTATAGGCTCCCCGGGTGGGCAAATTTTAACCCAAGGGCTTTTTTTTAACAAACCTGGTAGGCACTCACTAGAAAATGTTTCATGATAAATATCTAAGCTCTAGCTCTTTGGGGTTTTTAAAAGATGATTTTTTTAAGTATTTACTATGAACAAAAATGACATCCCCTGGGCGGGCCAATTTAGGCCCATAGGCGTTTATTTGAACAACTTTGGTAGACAATGAATAGAAGATATTACATGCTTAGTATCTAAACTCTAGCTCTTTGGTTTTTTTAAAGAAGATTTTTTAAGTTTTTACTATACAAAAATTTAAGGAAAATCAATGACCCCAGGGCCGGGCCAATTTTAACCCAAGTGCCCATATTTGAACAAACTTGGTAGACACCCATTAGAAGATGTTTCATGCTATATATCTTACCTCCAGCTCTTTGGTTTTATAAAAGAAGACTTTTTTTGAGTTTTTACTATATACATAAAGGGAAAAAATGACCCCCTGGTCAGGGCCAATTTTGATAGTGGGGCTGTTTTTTTTTACAAACCTGGTAGACACCCACTAGAAGATGTTTCATGTTTAATATCTAAGCTCTAGCCATTTGGTTTTAATAAAAGAAGATGTTTTATACTTATACTTTATACAAATAAGGAAAATCAATGACCCCTCAGGGTGGAGCCAATTTTGACCTCAGGGCTTTTATTTGAACAAACTTTGTAGACACTGACTAGACGATGGTCCATGCCAAATATTTCAGCTCTAGCTGTTTCAGTTTTTTAAAAGATTTTTTAAGTTTTTTCTTTTGGTTGCCAAGGCAACCAGAGTTCTGCATGGCATTAATTCTTTGCCCAATTTTAAAGTTGACTACCAAAGGAACATTCTGTGAAGTTTGGATGAAATTGGCTAAGCAGTTTATGAGGAGATGTCGTTTAAAGTAAAAGTTTATGAACAGACGGACACCCGACGGACGGATGGCTGGACACCGAATGAAAAGCGATCACAAAAGCTGGACAGGTGAGCTAAAAATAGGATAAAGAAACTAAACTAACACAATTACAATCATAAATGTAAAGTCAGAGCCAAACACAACATTAAAATATTAGTTAGTACACAGACAACAATTCAGACACTGTATAATTGTACATTGGTTTAATGTTATGTACATACATTATTAATTAGTTTTTGCTTTGTTTTAATCAAATGAATATAAACATTTTACATTTTTGAAATTCAAATCAATTTAAGTACAATCACCTTTTGACTATGTATTGTGGTTTTCATTTGAAGTGTGTTCCCCATGAATTCATGTAAAGTTTTCTCCGGTTGACCTCCTGTAGACTTGAGAAAACTTATTGTTATGTCTAGATTGTCCAGTGATGTACAAATATCTGGTAACGTCTTTATCTCAGCACATATCTGAGTCTTAACTGCTGCACTCAAATTTTCCTGAAAGAAACCCAACATAATATAACTTGTTTCACATAATAAGAGTGCTGACTTAAATGCTCAAGAAGTAATAACAGAGTAATTTCTTTAACAGAATGCTCATGAAAATAGTAAGTTCAAAACGATTTTTTTGCTGTATTAACACTGATTGCCATTACAGAGAGTAAATAATAAATATAAAAAATATGTTTTACCTGGGGTATTTTCTCAGACAGTTTTCTAAAGACTTCAGCATCAGTGAACTCAGTTCTGTACACCATCTGGTCAATCTAATAAACAAAATAAAAAAGTCATCAACCATTTATCAAATACGATTATGCTTAAGCTGGTGCAAGGGGTATGGATGGTAACAAAAAATAAACCACTGCCATCAATGCAAAACCTGAAACCAACAGTCAAAGGTGTGATATACTCCTTGTTAGACAAGCCTTACTAGTTCCCTGTCACTATTCAAAATATAGTATTTCTGAACAAGAGGGCCATGATGGCCCTGAAGTCGCTCACCTGTATATAGGCCCCCAGAGTGGGGCCAGTTTAAACCCCAGGGCTTATATTTGAACAAACTTAGTAGACACCCATTACAAGATGTTTCATGCTAAACATATAAGGTCTAGCTATTTGTTTTTTTTTTTCAAAGAAGATTTTGAAGTCTTTGCTATACACATATAAGGAAAATCAATGAGAGGAAGGGCCAATTTTGACCCTATGGCTTTTATTTGAACAAACTTTGAAGACACTAACTGCAAGATGTTTCATGCTTAATATCTCATCTCTAGCTATTTGGGTTTTTTCAAAGAAGATTTTTAAAGATTTTGCTATACACATAAATAAAATCAATGACCCCCGGGGCAGTGCCAATTTTGACCCCAGGGCTCTTATCTGAACAAATTTGGTAGACACCAATTAGAACATGTTTCATGCTAAACATCTTAGCTCTAGCTCTTTAGGTTCTTTAAAAGAAGATTTTTTAAGTTTTTACTATATACATATAGGGAAAATCAATGACCCCCTGGGGCGGGGCAATTTTGACCCCAGGGCTTTTATTTGAACAAACTTGGTAGACACTCATTAGAAGATGTTTCATGCTAAATATCTTAGCTCTAACTCTTTGGGTTCTTTAAAAGAAGATTTTTTAAGTTTTTACTATATGCACATAGGGAAAATCAATGACCCCCTGGGGCGGGGCCAATTTTGACCCCAGGGTTTTTTTTTAAACAATCTTGGTAGACACTCAATAGAAGATGTTTCATGCCAAATATCTAAGCTCTAGCTCTTTGGGTTTTTTAAAAGAAGATATTTAAAGTTTTTTCTTTTGGTTGCCATGGCAACCAGAGTTCTGCATGGAATTAAATTCTTTGAACAATTTTTAAAGGTGACCACCAAAGGAACATTCCTGTGAAGTTTGGATGAAATTGGCTTAGTGGTTTATGAGGAGATGTCATTTAAAGTAAAAGTTTACGGACGGACGACGGACGCCGGATGACGGACGGACGGACGCCGGACGAAAAGTGATCACAAAAGCTCACCCTGTCACTTTGAGACAGGTGAGCTAACAAGAGCTTTAAGAAACATCATACCATCAACACTCTCCCAACTTCAATTCTTGACTTGGAAAACAAGAATCTGTCCATCAATTGTCTCTCTAAGGCAGCAAAATCATACTCTATCTTTGTCCCTTTACCCATCTCAAATGAATACTGGCAGTTAGCAAGCACTAAAGGTAAAATGTCATGCTGGGGGTCGTAGCTGATTAGATGTGCTGATGTCACCTCTTTGGGGTTTACACTGGATATGCTACCAGATTTCCTGTACAAAAATATTCAGGTTTGCTTATCACTACTTAATTCTGTATCACTAGCAATATTTAAGACCAATATAATAACACCTTTCAAAATGTTTAATGTTTATAAAAATAAGTTTTTAAAATATTGTTTGTGGTTTCATATCAATATTTAAATTCTTTCCAGGTTAAGTTTAAGTCACAACAACACTGTCAAGGTCTTAATGTGGCAGCAAGACGACAGCATGGCAGAGTGGTTAAGGCATCAGTCTAGTAATCTAATGATTGCTAACCGCATTTGTTCAAGCGCGGTCAGGGGCAAGTTGTTATTTTCTTGAGCAAGAAACTCTACACTTATTGCTCAGGAACGGATTTGAAAGTGTGTCTATAAGCTTATTGCTTCCTACACAATCAAACTAAAATAAATTCTGTATAAACCAAAGTTATAATGTGCCTTTCCAGCTTTACTGGAAGAACACTACAGGTGCTCCTTTGTGCATTGTTTTATGCACATGCTGAGAACACAAAATGAACCACCAATCTACTACAACTTGCTGGATATCTAACAGTCACAATGAAACTACTTTTGATACAGTGTTAATTTAAGAATGATGCTGGTTTTAATCTTGTTTTAAATTTATTTTGCTGGCTCTTTTATGAAACATGACAAACAACACACGCTGGTCCATTTTCAACAAAATTTAATTGGAAAAGTCATAAGCTTTTTTTATTGCAACATTATGTAAATTGCTAAAGTTTTGCATATGTAGCGTATGATTAAATATATTAATTTACTTCAAAGCCTTACGGTAATCTAGAAAACCGCAAAGATGAACCTTCAACCTACAACAAGCTGGCCCGATGGCTTACCTAACGGAAAACGAAAATATTTTCAAATAAGTGTTTAAATTTAAATTTTCCTGGTTATTTCACAACTAATAATGAATGTTAAAGTTTTGCAAGTCAGTGTTGATATGGTATAAAGGTATTCTCATTTACATTCAAAAACTTAATGGGGGGCAGGACAGGAATATAATCACATGTTCTATCTCTTCATCAACACATCTTACTTTATGTGATATCTCCTATTTCTCAAGTCAGTATTAAGTCAGCATTAATATTCAAAGTAACAGAAATGAGTAAAAGTAGTTACCTATGAGGCTTCCTTGAGATAATTATCTAAGAAATCATTTTGTTTTCTCATCAAAAAGTCTAACAGGACATATGAACATAGTCCTGCTCTTTTATTGTTGGTAACAGGATAGATACTGGTGTATTGTCTGTGATTGGTTTACTACAGTATTCCTTGGAAATTATCATACCACCTAATTCTGTTGGACACACTGAAACATGCAATAATCTAGCTATATTTATACTCTCTTGTTATCACACATCATGCTACATAAATTATAGTTGTTTTATTTTTATTATACCTCACCCCGATATTTATTTACGCGCAAAGCCTTATTGTGATGTCATAGAGTAACAATCCGTTATGCAACATGGCAACATCACTTCTTCAGCCTGGTTTGAGGGTTTTAGTATAATAATATAAATATCACATTCCACTGTATGTGACAACACAAAATGTCCACCTTTGACAATATGTCAACCTTGGCTAATCACAGGGCTCAGGTTCAGGTGAACATTTTGTTGTCACCCTTATTAGGATGTTATATTTATATAATGTAAGTACTCATTTCATACAAGTCCAGGTACATAATTATGTACAATGTGTGCTATTAAGCTATACAAACACAGCAATGCTTATTATAATCTTGAATTAAAATTTACAAGATATGTTTGTATAGTACATTACTCTAACAACTAATGAACATTTCTAACTCAATTGTCTACAAAGAAAAAACGCCTAAATCTTTTTTTAAAAAATGCATTAGTTTAAAGTTTTAAGAATTTTGGATGGCATGACAACAAAAATGCACACAATATTTTCATGTATAATGCATGTATGCTAATATCAAGCTTCAGTACATATTTATTTTATGTGTATACTTACAGTAAAGAGTCAATGATTCTCTAACCAAGTCCCAAGCATCAGCAAAATCTTGCAATAAGTCAAACGTTTCACCACCTGCTATCTCCTCTGTAATGTATCATATATATCATTAACTGTTGATGTTTTATCAAATCTTGCTGGAAAATCTGTACCTGTTACATGCCTTTAAAGCCCTAATTTTTTTTGTTTTTTTTTTTTGGGTTTTAAAGTCACACGGGCACAGTAATTAAATTTTCTGGAAGTTCCAAACTTTATTGGGGGAAAGGGAAAACCCCAGGTTTCCCCTCTGTGAAATTTTTTTTCAGGCACAACGGGCACCTGAGTAGAACCACCGATGTTTCGTAAGCTAGCTGGATAGCTTCCTCACATGAAAGAATCCAAAGTCCCTGTCAGGATTTGAACCCACAGCGGTGAGGGGCAAATGGTTTGAAGTCAACAACCTTAACCACTTGCCCACGGACGCCCTTTATGCCCCTAATTAATAAACCAATTGGATGCTGTGACATTGTATTGCAATTGCCAACAGTACTGTGAAGAGACAGTCTACAATTTTGCATGCAGTTTGACTAGTGTTTTTGCAGTTGGATGCAGAAACATTTCAACATCTGAATTATTAGTAATTCTTCGGCACAACAAGTCCTTGTTTCAAATTAAGCATCGTAAGGAATACTTAAATACAAAATTAAGCTTTTAAATCAATATCTACATGTGTTTTAATTGACTTTTATCTAATTTCCCCTTCCTGGACTTACCTGGGTTGTGTTTCATAGAAAGTCTCAAGACTGAAATCAGTCTTAAAACAAAAACTCAAGCAATTTTGTGTTTCAAAGGAATTGATCTTACTTACAAGTCCTTTTTGGCATGATTCTTTTATTTCTGAATGACAATGCAAATGAACATCACCACATTTTTGAATTCAAACACATGCATTGTATTTTTTTAACTTTCTTAGGAGAATGAATTTAGTTAATGTCTAAAGTCTTTGAACTTAAAATAAGAATGGTGCGCCTAATAAGTTAGTCCTAAAGCTGGTCTTAAACCGGTTAGTCCTAGAAATTGGGGTGTTAAACTAAGGGTTTTCTATTAAAGCACAGTCCTGTTCTTGGTCATAGAATGATACCAGGATCTGACCAAGGAAGGTCTTCAACCACTGATTGCTTGTCTAAGAGATAAACAATTCAAACACAAGGCCAACATTTCTACAATTTATGATACATACCCCTTTTCAATTGAGCAACAGTTATTTGTGACGCATCAGCTTTGTCTAGTTTTCTCCGATATTTCTGGAACAAAGCTCTATGTAGACGTAGAATACTGGGAATGTAACGTAGAGCTCTCAAATGATGGTCCTGAAATAAGGAAACATCTTATTTTATCTTATCTTTAAAGATGATTTAATTTCTTATTGTTTTACTTGACTGTTTAAAACATAAATATTTTTCTATCTTAAAGCCACAAACAGCAGAGGCTTAAAGAATATCTTCTCTATATTGTAATGGATAAAGGTGTTACCCACAGTTACAAACAAGAGGGCCATGATGGCCCTGAGGTCGCTCACCTGTATATAGGCCCCCGGAGCGGGGCCAGTTTAAACCCCAGGACTTTTATTTGAACAAACTTGGAAGACACCCATAAGAAGATGTTTCATGATGTTAAGTATTTACTACACACAAATAATGAAAAACAACGACCTTCTCCCCCTACTGGGCCAATTTTAACCCAAGGGCTTTTATTTGAACAAACTTGGAAGACACCTATAAGAAGATGTTTCATGCTAAACATCTAAGCTCTAGCTCATTGGGTTTTTTAAAAGAAGATTTTTAAGTTTTTACTATACACATATAGTTAAAAACAATGACACCCCTGGGGCGGGGCCAGATTTGACCCCAGGGCTTTTATTTGAACAAAGTTTGTAGCCACTTACTAGAAGATGTTTCATGCTTAATATCTAAACTCTAGCTATGTGGGTTTTTTCAAAGAAGATTTTTAAATTTTTGCTATACACATAAAGGGAAAGTCAAAGACCCCCGGGGCGGGGCCAATTTTGACCCCAGGGCTTTTATTTTAACAAACTTTGTAGACACTCACCTGAAGATGATTCATGCTTAATATCTAAACTCTAGCTATTTGGGTTTTTTCAAAGAAGATTTTTTACGTTTTTGCTATACACATATAAGGAAAATCAATGACCCCCGGGGCGGGGCCAATTTTGACCCCAGGGCTTTTCTTTGAACAACTTGGTAGACACTCATGAGAGCATGTTTCATGCTAAATATCTTAGCTCTAGCTCTTTGAGTTCTTTAAAAGAAGATTTTTTAAGTTTTTACTATATGCATATAGGGAAAATCAATGACCCCCTGGGGCGGGGCCAATATTGACCCCAGGGCTTTTATTTGAACAAACTTGGTAGACACTCATGGGAGCATGTGTCATGCTAAATATCTTAGCTCTAGCTATTTGAGTTCTTTAAAAGAAGATTTTTTAAGTTTTTACTATATGCATATAGGGAAAATCAATGACCCCCTGGGGCGGGGCTAATTTTGACCCCAGGGCTTTTATTTGAACACTGACGAGAAGATGTTTCATGCCAAATATCTAAGCTCTACCTTTTTGGGTTTTTTAAAAGAAGATATTTAAAAAAAATTCTTTCGGTTGCCATGGCAACCAGAGTTCTGCATGGAATTAAATTCTTTGAACATTTTTTAAAGATGACTACCAAAGGAACATTCCTGTGAAGTTTGGATGAAATTGGCTTAGTGGTTTATGAGGAGATGTCATTTAAAGAAAAAGGTTACGGACGGACGACGGACGGACGGACGCCGGACGAAAAGCGATCACAAAAGCTCACCCTGTCACTTTGTGTAGTACAGAGTGTAGTTTATATGAATTTATTTCAGTTTGTGTTCGAAGCTATAAGCTTATTAAAACACTCTCGAAACTGTTTCTGGAATAAACCAGTACTAAACAATGAGTGTAAAGTTTCTTGCTCATCGAAACAACAATTTGCTCCTGACCTCAGGTTTGAACCAATGCCACCAGCAATCCTTGATTTACTAGTCTGAGGCTTTAACCACTTGGCCACAACAACAAACGGTTTGGATCCCGATACTTTTTTTGCTTTAAGTGTTTCTGTTATCATATTCTAAGATTTAAGATATAAATAAATTCTCCTTTACAGTTTTCATTCTACTGTTTTTCACTGTATACGCAATAATACTATTGTTACAACATTGGGCCTCTTTAAAGGAAAAGTTTGAACTTTATGTTTCTGTTGAATCTTTTTGTTTTAAATTCTTGGGCAATGTTGTGAGATATAGGGGTTTATAAGCCCGACTCTTGGATGTCTTAGAAAAAGATGGATTCTCTCTCTCAACATTGGTGTCTGTCTCATACAGTAAACACAGCAGAGGGTCTGCTCCTGTTATAATAAAACATGCAGAATGATGACTTTAAGAACATTAAATTTCTCATGAATGTTAAAAGTTAGCTGTTGCTTTATTTAGTTTGTATAATATTATTAGAATCTGGAACCGTTTTAAATGTGAGAGACTTTATATCAAAACAAAACAGCATAGTCTTGACAGAAACATATATCTAAAACTATAATTATTTGCAGGTTGTCTTGACTCTAAATTTGGACAGTTTATCAAACTGCAACATCAGAAAACCATAATTCTCAGATAACCCAAACTTTTTCATTTATGTGAATTTTTACCGTTCTTTAAAACCAATGAAAGTCCAATACCGTGAAACTTTGCACATTCTTTATGTCTCCCTATGCGGCCATTGTTTTCACTTTTAATGAGTAGCTAAGTAATGCATAATGTACATGTTGCATATTTGGCATTTTAAAGATAATATAAGAAAACAAGAGCTGTCCAATAAGAGCTGTCCGTAAGACAGCTCACAAGACTATTCTTAGTGACTGACATGAAAAAGGATATGACTCTGTACAAAGGTAATTGAGAGTTATGGGACCTGTGGCATCATGTTCGATAATAACAAAAAGATCAAATGTGTGTTTCTACCAATTCCCTTCAGCAGTTTGAGATACCAACTTCAACGCAAAACTTAACCATACTGTGACGACAACATCCTGGTCTTCGAATAGTCAAGCTAACAACTATTTCTCTTTTTGTTTTAAGCTCAATTAAGATAGTAAAAAACATAACAGCCAAAAACACTATTAAAATTAATGCTATTGGAAAAATTGATTATTTCTTTATTCCTGAAATCATTATTATCAGAATATTTTCTGATTTGGCAATATACAGTCAACTTACCAAGTCTATGATCCTGAACCAGAAGTTGGTTATTTGTTTTCAAAGAATTTTCAATATTCTACAAAAGAGAAATGCATTTGCTATTAACAGGAGGATAAAATAACAAACTCTCGCATAAAACAAATTAGGAAAATAACATTGAAATTCACAAAATATTTTATTAACAAATAAAACAATAAGAGCAATGTGTAAGTCTGGAAAAACATCTTAAAAAGTTTAATTTTTGCATGAAAGTTATTAAAAGTACTGATGAAAAATCTTAACCCAGGGGGCATATTATTATCAATTCTTGCATTATACACAACAAAATGTATCATTGTGTCAAAATAGGATAATTTACCTGTAACAGTGTCTTTATAAATTTGGTAGAAAATGCTGTTTCCCACTGACTTCTTCCTTTTTTGGTCGATAACTGACATACTTCACCACCTACATTTTCCCCTGTAAATTGTCAAAATCTAACTTATGTATTTGTTTGTCATGTTTTAAACACAAGGTTAAAACAATTCTTTAGTCAAGCACACATGACAGCAAACAGAAACTTTACAAATATATCCATGTGTGATATGTTCATGTTTAAAACACAACCAAAAAACTGCATGCATGACTTTATTTTGTTTTGAATGACAATGCAACGAATACAGAAGTTACTCAATCCAGAACATAAACCTTGTTCTTATCGGTGCAAGGTGAAAAATAACAATTTACAGTGTCGTATGAAAGACAGAATAACTTTTGTTTTAGTAACTGATAAAAGAATGGTGATCTTAACACATGTCAATTTTTACTTTTAGACTTGTTCATCACTCTATGCATCAAAAATTTCAGGCTAAACTAATTTGGTATGTTAAGGGCTGAAGAAAGAAAAGATTATGTTTAGATATACCTTCATTATGTATCTTCATAACATGGTCTATAATTGTATGCATAAGTAACAGAACGTCATCAACACTTCTTCCAAGTGCTCTATGTATATCATCTATATCTTGTTGTATATGTGCCCATAAAAACTCCTCCACTCCATTAATATCAATGTCTGGTTTTATCAAAGACTGCACAGCCTATATAAAAGCATATACAATATACTATTAATGTCAACTTTGAAAGATAAAGCAAATGTAATTTCTTATATTCTTTTTTAAATTAAAACAATCAAATTCTAAAAATAAACAAATATGAACATATATGCATGTATAAACTTTAAAATTGATATCCATTAGTGTTTTACCTTGATTACCAATAAAGTCATAAATCAAAGCTGTTTGCTTTTTGTGTTAAACTAAAAACAGTTTTCAATGAAAATGGCCAATTAATTTCACTTATTCACAAAGTACCATTAACTAACAGAAGATTTTTATATACCTGTGGATTTTGTCCTACACCAATAAACATGGACATGTGTAGAATAAGCCTTATAGTGGCAGTGTAAGCTGGGGTCAATGTTCTTTCTGGCTCAGGACCTTGACCTCTGACCTGAGCCAGGCCAAGTATATGTCCAGTAAGTGTGTGGTCCCTCCTAAAATAATATGTTTCATGTTTTAATTTGACTACTTTTACACCTTTCATCAAAACAGTACAAAATGTAAAATATTCCACATTAAAGTACACTTATAGCTGACTGAAATTAGTTAATTTTATAATTATATACTGCATATGAATTCAATGAAAATCCCTCAAAACAGATAATAATTGTTAAAATACCTTACAGCCATTTTTCACAATATGCTCATGCAGTAAAAGTTTAACTTAACCCAATCTCTGATTAATGTAACCAGCAAGCAACAGTTTATTTTCATTACATTAACAGGGTACTAAGTGTTATCACATTAAACCTTTCCTTCAAGAGCATCTTGGCCGTTTTCATTTTAAGGCTCCTGTTACAAGTTCAAACTGCTATGAAACTATGAAAAATGCTCCAATACTGATGAAACTTGGCACAACACAAATGTTGACTGGACCATGGCCTATGTAACAGCATGCTCAATCTTAAATTTCCTGCAACATTGGCAACGGGGACGTCTTAAACTTGCCAAAAGTCACTTTTTTGCTTCTTTTTTTCCATTATAACTGATTTCAAAGTGCTGCTACTTCTCAATGGATTGAGATAGAGTATATTATATAAAAGGCTTTTCAGCGTTGGGTACACATTACCTTACAATCCACCTGAGGCCATTTTTCGTCTGTCACATGCCCAAATTTTTTTTGGCGATGAGGGGGACAGCCGCCCGCCTTCATGCCCCCTAAACATTAGAGGGCACATTTCCTTTCTGGCAACCCCTTGATGTATCATCTAAATGGAGGGCGGCGCCGAAAAAGTGATCACTTTTTTCACAACATTTATCAAACAAAAAAGTGTTTGGGGCCTAAATAGGGCATTTTTTTTACTGTTTGAGGCCTTAAAAGGGAGGGTCGAAACATGTCTATATGAGGTAAAGGGTTAGGCAGACACCTAGGCTCTGATGTGGTCATTATTTATTTCATATCTGTCTCAAACAATGAAAAGTAATAAAACAAGAGCTGTCGGAGGACAGTGACGCTTGACTTTTCGAAAAGGTCGTCACAAGGGTTTTTCATTGAGTATAATAATGCTTACCTAAATAAATACATAACATTGTCCGAAAAGGTACAAAGGCTTGTTACTTAGATGTTTTATTGAGTAAATCATTGCTTAATAATCATGAATGCATAAAATTGTCACTAAAAAGGCAAAAACCCTTCAGTAGTTATGGAAATACTACCTCACAATCAAAAACTTAACAAAGAATTTCTAGGGCAAAAAAGGGGCATAATTATGCAAAATAAAACAAATCAGAGTTATAGGATCTGTGCCAATCATGTTAGAAAATCAGTGAGAACAAGTTTGTGAAGTTTCAATTCATTCCCTTCAGTAGTTATGGAGATACCAGCTTACACGCAAAAAATTAACCAATAATTTATAAATTGAAAAAGGGGCATAAATATTCAAAAATGCAATCAGAGTCTTGGGACTTGTGATAATCAAAGAGAACAAGTGTGTGAAATTTTAATCCAATCCTCTGTAGTTATGGAGATAACAGCTTACACGCAAAAACATAATCAAGAATTTCTAAGTCGGAAAAGAGGCATAAATATGCATTAAAAGCAAATCAGAGTTATGGGACTTGTGTACGATAATCACAGAGAACAAGTTTGTGAAGTTTCAATCCATTCCATTCAGCTGTTATGGAGATACTAGATTACATGCAAAAGCTTAACCACAGGGACGCCGACGCCGACAAATGGGTGACTGTATTAGTTCGATTATTCTGCGAATATTCGAGTTTAAATGTATATTTAAGATGCATTAAAAAAAACATTGCATAATTATGTCAGTTAGTAAAAGCTGTGAGTGCACATGCCATGCAATTTAGTATAAATACATGAATGTAACTAACCCAGTATCTTGGGTATTAGTTGCTAGTAACATGCATCCTTGTCCACCTATGTCAGCCCCGCATATACACTTGGCGACTATCAATGGTTTACCACACTAAACAGTTGAAACAGAATTACCATTTACACTAACTTATTTTATAAAATGTTGTTTACAAAATGTAAAACTCTATTATATAAAGTGGATACAATATGCATACATGGCTAGTGTAAAACTCTGAAATCAAAGCCTCCCTGATACAGCATGTTCAATTTGAATTTCCTTTAAACAAGGTTTAGGAAATCAAATATAAAAGTTGCTTGATTAAAGATCTGCCAGTGAAACTTTGTTTTCGGAGACTAGTATCTAAGTAACTAAAACTGACCTTTACTCCCTATTTGATGGGATATTGATCCGCCAAAAGAAATTGATATTACCGAGCCAGAAAGGTAATATACACAGCAAATATTCTCTTTGGGTACCCACATTGTAAACAATATGCGTCGTGACGATGCGCATACAGTTCGATTTTGTGCTCCGGTGACATCATTTTGCGGTGGAGGGATACACTAAAGGGAATCTTATTTTGATGTTAAATTTCAAACCGCATCGACTTATTTATTAAATCGTCTTTCCCGGCAGGGAAAAGGAAATAAAATCATTATCTTATTTTATTTATTTTCATTATTTTTAAGTCATCCAATATTTACTTTTTATGACTTTTTTGAAATAATGATAAATTATTAAACTTACATCTCCGATCATATATGGATGACCATTTGGACAACCTGTAGATCAAACACACTCTTTCATAAGGCTGTCACCATTTATACAACAACTAATTATTAATTATTCATAACATGTAGGCTGTCATTTCTTGTAACTATGTCCCTTATCATTAAAATCATTAAATATTATTGTTTAAAAAGGAGCATAGTTATTTTTGTTTTACTTTAGTTACTGAAAAACAAAAGTAAATGACACAAAGAAGTTACTTAGTGAAAAAGAGGCACATTTTAGTGAAAAGGAAAATATGTCAAAGAAAGTAGTATTCGTCTCACGGTAGAAGGCGGGATTTTCATTAGCATTGTTCTGACGACCAGCTAATAAAGCTTCTTTGATGTCCTCCAGGTCATCTTGTGGCATGGTTGGAAGGAACATGTTCTTTAAAAAGAAAGAGAATAATTTCAAGATACAGTTTTATAACTAACTCAAAGTTAATTGAAAAAAATCAACAACTAATATATAAATTAGTAAACAATTTATTTAGGCATATAATAAAAAAAGCTCATCTTGAAATAAGTGTTTTTTTCTTCTTCATAGTTTTGAACTTCTCCGATAATTTACCCTGTATGCACTTCTTCTAGCATTATGTCATGAAATATTTAACCATTACAACATGACAATTTCTTTCAATGAAATATTTGAAACAGCATACAGAATAAAATGATTTTAGTAACATTGTTTTCAACCTAGTAATTATGTAAAATACAGTCAACTATCGTTATCTCGACATCGCTTTTCTCGATATTTCGTTATCTCGATGAAATTTTGAAAGTCCCGATTTTCTTCCTTCTTTATCTATATTGGAAATATTTGTTTATCTCGATATTTCTATTTCGATATTTTCAGTATCTCGATGTAAAATTTCAGCCCCAACAGTTATTTTCACACTATTATCCTTTGTTTATCTCGACTTCGTCCGTTCCCTTCAGACGTGTGAAAAACACAATCTAGACGATAATTGCTCAATTAATAGCGCGTGTCATAATGTCGATTATGTTTGTAACAAGTTTAGCTGTTTTTATAAAAGTTAATCTATTTAGCGTGTTGATTGACTTATGTCCACAATGAGTGAATTTCTTTTTAAATATTCGAACACTGTATCAATTCATTATGACTTTAAATGTAAATGAAAAAGTGAAAGTATAGAAACGCTATCGTTGCAATATTGTTTCACAACATCACCACCAAATCAATCAGCGGTGGAACAATCTTGAGAAAGACCCGATAAATAACCCGGGAGGATATCCGGATCAACCATATCCGAAATCCGATTCACAATATTGGTGTATTACTGAGTAAACCTCACTATGTGTTTTTATCACAGACACCCGTATTTCCGCTGGTAAACATCCGCTTATGTTACTTTGTAAAATATTGACTAGGCCTATGAAAACAAGACATGGGGATATAATAGTTCATTTGACATAAGGTATGCACATGTCTTTTGTAAAAATCAGTTTCGCCTTGTTCTAACCCTAATATGTTTATCTCGACATTTCGTTATCTCGATATTTTTTGGACGGTCCCAATGACTTCGAGATAACGAGAGTCGACTGTATACTTGACTGTCTCAACATAAATTATATCCACAGATTATCAACATGCTTGTTTTTCACATTTTCAATATGAAACTAAAATTGACATTTGGGACTGGTACTGTCATTTAATTAATTAAAAGGGTTCACTATTGCTAGAATTTAAGAAATAAATATCACAATTATCTTATCAGTCTTCAAGTGAACTAACTGGAGGACCTTTTGTTTTGTTACTTGATTTTTATGCCAATTTTGACACAGTTTTGTCATGTACTAGCTGTCTATCCACCTAACCAGTTATCCTGGGGAACTACCCAGTAAATACCAATTTCTCCACAAGAGACGGACTACTAATCCCTTATGAGTCCATTTTTTATAGTAAATCATTATTTCTGCACATAATCAGAAAGTTCAATAATAAATTACAACATACAGCACATGCCTGCGGGTTCATCATTAGAGACTGTAATGGTTGTAGTAGAGTTCTGTCCCCTTTCACATATATCATTACAGATAGATAGTGAACTATAAGGCACTGTATTCCTTGTAGGCGTAGATCTTCCCCTTCAACAGTCACAAGGTGTATTGGTACAAGCTGGTTTGTTATAAGCCTCTGCATGAAATGCTGAAATAAAATTTCACAGTCAATCTTAATAGAAATAAAAAACGCAATTCAGTAAAAGCATCCAATCCAAATACAAAATATAACCTTACATTAAAACAAATGAATAAATCAAATCAGACACCTCTAACATAGTGCTTGTCTGTTTGTATGTAAAATATCAAAACTTGAAAAGATTTATATGAAGTTTGCTACACACCTAATGTATATATATTTTTTATTCTAGCTTAAACCTGTACAACCCTAGAGTTTTGAGAAGTGGAAACGATGTAGGTAATTTCTTACATTGTCTTACACATTGTTTGTTTCGATTTGTCCGAATTTAGATTTTATATCACAAGATAGATTGTTGGATAACAAAAGAAATTGGTTAACAGAACAGAGCCTGGTCATAGTGCATGGATAAATACACCGACCCAACTCTTAATTGGTTATTATAGCTGCTTACATTTAACACATCAATATAACAAACCTTATTTTTCACTGCATTACAATCTTGCACAAACGTATTCAATGTTTCGTTAACCTGGAAAATAATGATAATTTTATATAGATACAATTTCAAAGGCCAGGTCTAGCAAGTAAGAAGAATTGTCAAAGTTGGCTTAATAGAACAATATCAAAAACTTTGTTGTCAGCAATATTACACTAGAGCTGCCATAGGAGTGGATTCCTCTATCATCTCGAAGAAAATCGTAAATATTATTTGAAATTCTATTCAGCATGATATTTTCATGCGGTGTACATACTGGTGCCTTTAGTTTCCTTTGTTGTTGAGGATACAGATAAGACCTTGTTATTTCTCTATGTACAGCAAGCTGTAACATCGGCTCTACTCTAACTCCTGTAGCTTGAAGCTCCTAGAACAAAACATAAACAAATATTTAATGTAAATGTGAAAAGATATATAATTCCTTACCATAAAGATTAATTTTTATTTACAAAAAAAAAAGAAATTCATGTGGGCTTAAAGTGATCAGCGGCGCTACTAAGATAAAAGCTGTGCAGGTTTTAATGCAACAGAGGAAATATTTGGTGGTCTGCAAGAAGAAGATAAGTTAACAAATGATCTGTGGGATTTTGGACAATAAATAGCACTATATATCACATTTTTTACCTCTAACATAAAGAACAAAAATATATTTCAAAAGAACTATCATGCTTTATTATGCCAGTTAAGTTACAATTAAGAGACAAATGTTTCAAAAATCTATTTGTATGCAATAAATGATAACATTTTCTGAATAAAAAAGTGCTAGAGTCTGTGAATTCAAGCATGCAAACCTCATCACCTACCAATGACCTGCAAACTTTGGTATTTTTCTGCCTAGGGCAAATTGTAAAGTTCTATTTCATAATATAAAGATGAAACATATAATTATACATTTGTATTTATATGCAGGGAAACATACCTGAACAGTTTCAAAAAGATGTTCAACATTTTCACCAAGGATAACCTTTGTTATGGCCTCTCTGATTCTTGTATAATTATCCCCACATATAATATATCTATCAGATACTTCCACAACCTATAAACAAAAGAAAAATACATCACTACTCATCCAAAAGCTATGTGTAACATCTTTAAATTAATATAATTTGATATTTGCAGGATATTTTGATTTGTCTAGGCTTACCAACCTTTTTATACATAGAGGATATTGAATGACTGAATTTATTAAACGTGTTGAATAAAATTACATGTATATTATGCGTGCCTCTAGCGAGTCTTTACGCTTTGTTTGTATAATGCAAATGACATCACATCAAAATATTTACGTAGATGTGCAATACCATATTCACAATGAATACTTAAAATCCTTAATACAGAATTAAATATATATCTAAGAAGTGTGATGTAAATCTTAATTTTGCAACACAAGATGGTTGAAAAATACTTCTGCTTTGATTTCCAAATATTAGACATTATCATATACCTGATCTCTGTTTGCATCTCTCATACTGATCCATCTAAGGAATGGTGCTGCATTTTGACAAATTGACTGATACACATCAATACCATAACATCTACAGAGGTGCTTCACCAGGTATATCCTGAGTAATAAATTCATTATCTTTGATTTTAATCCAATTATGGTGGTAAAATTATATAAATTTGGCATCTAGCATTATCATTTAAAACAAATTTCCCTTCTTTGCATATAATGGCTGCTATTTTAATGTTTCTTTATATACATGTAAACTCACATTTGCAACATAGCAGTTACATAACTTGAACAATAATCATCAGATCTTGAATGTAAACCAAAGTGTTGAAAATCATTTTAAGCTGACATGGTAAATTATAACAGGTATGATAATGATCAAAAACACTCAACATTTCTTATGATTTGTTGAACTATAACAATAACTTGTGTTTCTTGTTATACAATTGTTAAATAAAATATCATATAATTAAGTAATCAGTATTTTCATTTGCAAAAGGTAATAAGTTATATCATACTGGCCTCATCATGTGCCAGTTTTTTTTAAAAAAAATAGAAATGAATCAAATTTCACCTGGTCCAATTAACATTTGTTTCCTCATACAGTATTTGAGCAGCCTCAATAAGTTTTCTAACACTTCTATCAACATGTCTTGGATCTATATTATTCATGACAATCTCAGCCACACATCTTGCTGTAATAACCAGGCCCATTCTAGCACTAGCCAATCCATAGAGCTTTTCTACACTAAGCCCCTCCTTCACAATGTTTTGAGTGGCTCGATGTAATGCATCACATGCATATTTTATTTCATCAACATCTGTTCTAGATGCTTCTTGGGTAAACATGTCCTATAACAGGAATATCATTAAGTTAATTCATATTTAATTTATTTGATACAGCATTTTATTTAGAAGATTTTGCAGGAAACTATAAGCTTATAGACACACCTAGAACCAACCAGTACTGAAAGCAATGAGTGAAAAGATTCTTGCTTACGAAAAATGGCTTTCTCCTTGCAGGGTTTGAGGCCACATGGCAAGCAATCTTTAGACTATTAGTCTGATGTGATAACTACCTGAAAACTGCCACTATCAAATTTCGCTTTCCGAACAAATGCCAGTGAAAAAGATATCATATTCGCTTTTACTGAAAATGGATTCATCCATATCAGCGTATAGAAGCCTAACATGGCAAAATCTTTTAGACATAGCAGTAACCACCTGTACACACTGCCACTATTAAAGTTGCTTTGAAAAAAGCCAGTGGAACAGACAAAATACATCATAGTTCAGCTTTTTTTCTGAAAGTATGTAATCCCAATAAAGACTGTATACTAGTATTAAGCTTACCTCTAAACATTGAATGACTAGCAAGCACAGCTCAACATACTGTTGTTCTTGATCATGTGCATTCTTTTTAATCAAATCTTCTGCTTGAGTTAAATAATGGGTCAGATTTTCTATCACATTGTCTTCACTAGAAAATATAGAATATATTTAATGCAGAAAGAATCAATGAAAATATTATAGATAAATAATATCACTGTCTGTACTTAATCAATATAAGAGAGAAAAGACATTATTAATAACAATAGAGAAAAATTAAGTTCACAATCAAATTACTGGCTAAAATACCTTGTTCTCATAAGAAGTTGTAGAAGGAAAGATCTAAACACTGGGGTAGGATCAATTCCTGTGTTAAATATTGACAGATCTCTTGTACGTTGATGATCACCACCTCTTGTTGTGAAAAATATATAGCTCAGTAATTTTTCAACAACTTCTTGTGATGGGGCTGTATTATCAGCAAAACACAACTGGGATACAACATCCATGAAAAATGTTTTACATCTTTTCTGATAGTCTTTCAGTTTAGCAATGTCATTCCTGTAAAAACATAAATGTTTTAATCTTTAAAATGTGATACAGAACGTTCAAGTTCATAAAATAATTCAGTCTAAATGTCTCGCTCATTTCAATTTTATCAAAATTCTATAATTTGATTCAAAGGTCCATGTCATTTTAAGGTCAATATCAAAGTTACATTGTATTCAACATGTCGTTTTTTATCAAAAGTGTTGCCTTGTCCAGGTATAAATAAAATCAGTAATTTACAAAGTTATAACCATTTTTAGCAAAATTTAATAATAATAGATCGTGGTATTTTAAAGACCAAGAACCGATTCAGTTTATATTCATCAGAGGAGTTGCCCACTGTGTTGCTAGAAGTAAGAAGACAATCAATTTATAAGTCACAAAGTTATAGCCACTTATAACCATAAATTTCAAGCATATTACAAAAACATGCTCATCAGGACCATATCTCTGTTTTAACTAATCTGACTGGAATATACCAATGGTATGCGCAATTCTATTTGTGTTGATGGTTTTGATGATAAAATCCAACAGCTGCGAAGCAAAAGAGCGGAAATATTTTTTCCTGTATAAATACAGCATCACCAATAAAAGCTGAATGGTTAAATTGAGACATGTAAATGATATACAAATTTCTTTTTGGTATTAAATGTTTCGGATGGATTAACGGACAACACCAAAACAATCCTACTATTGTTTCTTAAGTTGGGATAAAAATGAACATAATTGGGATTTAAATTCCCAACTATATGAAACAAGTAATTTCATATCACTTAAATCAAAAATGTTGTAAGATATTTAGCACAACCTTTCTTAACTCATCATAGCATGGGTCGCAAAATACATACAAGTGCAATAGAGGGTCTTTCCAGTACAGTTTCACGCTGTCAAAAAATTACCTCATTTCTTAAAAAAGATTATTTCCCTTTCTATCGTTAAGTGAAATTATCTTTATATGAAAATATTTTCAAAAATGATAAATTTTATTTATATGTAAACAATATTCGTGTATTATAAAAGATAGTAATTAACAAGTAAACATTTTTGTACGTGGTATTATTTCATACTTCGTGAAATTAAAAATAACAATATCAATTCTGATTAATGAAAAAAATAACGATTTCTTAACACTTACCCAATGTACTCCTTCATAGCCTGTTCATTACAACTTTTTAGGAATGTTTCCACACCTGTTAGAGACTTTATCTTTTTCAAATCTGTTTCCTCACCGAGTAACTGAAATATTAAAATTCTGTCATATAACAGGGTGACAACTGGTATTATACTAGCAATGGCTTTCGGTGAAAACTAGCAATGTCTTTGAACGTTTACAAATAAAACTTTTACATCTTTATGGTGTCTAAATAACATACTATTAGACAGATTAAAATTATTCTAATTTATTCTCTCTTTTTCATTTGTACTCGTCATATAGTGCCGAAGGAACGACTGCGTCCCTAACAGCACTTTACAATTATATTTCATGAATAATTGTAAACTGTAAAACAATGCCAAGAAACAATAAAAAAGATACATGTAAATAAGAATATTGATAAAAAGAAACAAAATCCTAATTAATTATTATTTGAAAAGTCATGAATAAAAGATATCAAATGCATCTGCTTAAGTATCTAAGTTGCATACACCGAACTTTCAGCCAATAGTGGCATACGATGTGCTTACAACCCAAATGGGAACACAATATACTTACAGCCCAAAGTGATATACAAAGTAACGACAGCCCACTGTGGAAAACAATGTAATTACAGCTCACAGTGGAATACAATGTAATGATAACCCACAGTGGAATACAATGTGCTTACAGCCAACAGTGGAATACAATGTGCTTACAGCAAAATAGTGGAAAACAATGTACTTACAGCCCAGATTGGCATTCAATATGCACACAGCCCATAGTGGCATACATTTTGCTTACAGTCCAGAATGTACTAACAAGTCCATAGTGGCATATAATGCACTTAAAGTCAATTGTTGAATACAATGTACATACAGTCCATATTGGCTCACAATTTAGTTATAGCCTATAGTGGCAAACAATGTACTTACATCCCATAATGGCATACAATGTTTGATGGTAATCTTGCCTTCCTTCTCAGATGATGCACAGACATGTTCCAGAAATAACTTCACAACCATCACTCTACTCCATAGTCCTCTGTTAGAATACATTTAATCAATTTGTATCTATATTTTCTAGGTTTTACAATTATGTATTTATTAAAATCTCATTTAGATCATACTGAATAATCATGATTGTGTTTATGATTAACACAGTTCGTTTGAAGTTTTATAGTAAGCAAAAAAACTATTCATAAATTTGCTGTTTTATCTTTATTAAAATATTTCATTAACTGGTATCATGAATAAATGCCTCATTTTCAAAATTCATCTTGCTTACTTTGCCTTACGCATTAATTGGATAGTATGAGCACCATACAATGTTGGATCTTCGCCATGAAAACTGATAATTTTCTCAACAACAGGCCTGTAACGATGTACCCGACGCAACCAATGAGGCAATCCAAGTAGATTGACAAGGTCTGTACCTTTAGGGGATAGATTCTCAAGGAGCAGGCACAGAGCAGCAGAAAATGTCTGAAATGAAATGACAGCTTTTATCACAATTGTATAAATTTAAATTACCTATCCCCGTTTAGTGAATGATGCCAGACCTAGTGCGATATGAGAAAATATAGTCGTGATCTAAGTAAGCTCAAACCCACAAACCAGGTTGAGTAGCAGAAACTTTTAACGACAAGGCCACTTCTTAAATAAAATATAACTTGACATATACATGAGCAATAAAATTAAGGGTTTCAAAAATAAAAAGATTTAAAATGTTTAGTGAGATATTTTTTAGGTGGTCAAACCTATCTAATACTTTTAGGTGGACTGTCCTAAATACCTGCACATTTTAAATCTATTTACTTGTTCCATACATACATTTATTTCAACTGTTACAATTTTACCTCAATTCATCCGTTTTAATTCTAGAGAACAAACTTAATGATTTACAATTTCTGTAGAATAGACATTTAGACAATAGTACTGTACATTTATTTTAATAGCTTTATGATAATTTTCTAGGAAATAAACGGAGATTATTTCCTTAGAAATAAATGTTTATTTACTACAACATTTAAAAGCTATGTTGTTATTGTACAACTTACAAATTCGTGTTCTTTGAACATAAAATTATCAGGGTTCTTGGCTTTCAAGTCTGCAATAGTGGAGCTACATTCTGGCCATACACTGTTCATAGCCCTGAAGTATGTCAGTCTAGGTGCAAGTTTCTGGTAGGCAATATGCACTGTCACTAAACTATGTAGCAGGGAGTTCTTTTTTATGTTGTTCCCCATTTTAGTAGTCACATAGAGTACCGTCTGACAAACCAACTGTTAAAAGACATTAATTATCTGGTTTTCATAATTGAGCTATACCAAATTGAAAATTTAACAGTACTCAATATTTTAAATGTTGGATATGAGTCATATGTTTTCCATTCCCCTAAGTAAGACATATAACATGCAAATTACGCTTCACAAAGTGTAAATGCTTACCTAATAGGGTGATTAAACACAATGTCATCATATAATGGCTTCCATTATTAGACAATTGATACACAGTTGAATTGGTAGGTAGGTAGGGCGGACGGACGAAGGGACGGACTGATAGATAGATACATAGACACACAGATAGATCTACACAAAACTGATTGAAAAAGTATGTCTTTATGTTGATATATGTATTTCTTTATGTCTTTTTATATATATGCATGGTTTTGTTTATTTTTGTATATGCCTTCAAGTTTACTTTTCTGTTGTTTTTAGTCATAAAGAGACATATACCTACTTTCAGATTTTACTGTGCAAATATAGAACTTACCATGCCATACAATTCAATATTCACAAACACAAGGAAGCAACTCAAATCAACTTTAATAAAATATAATAGTAAAAGCACACTGGTAATAATTTAGCCTGATCATACCTGTTGTTCATGTTCCGACGCAGCTCTATACATGGTGTGGACAAAGTCATAGATATAATCTTGTACAGCTTCTTCTACATCACGTTCTTCTGATATACAACTCAATACTTTACCAAGTGCATGCTCACCTAATACCTTCACCAAAGCTTCTATTTCTGAGTAGACTTCATCTACTTCTACAATAAAAAGATCTTGGTGACTTTAAGGCCTTATTCTTCAGCCATTTGATAGAATAACCACTTTAAAATATAACACAAAATGACAAACAATATTCTAAAGAAAATATCCACAACTGCAAAGACAGTGTAACTTATTCAAAATCATTTCAGAACATTGGCAACAGTTTATAGTCTATGTCCAAGATAATGTGATACTATCGAATTGACAATCTTATAAAAAAGTTTTTCATCCAAGCATATACTCCGTGTCTTTTGGCATCTATATATTTCTGGCTAATGTTGATAAACTTAATATCAGTGCAATCAAGACAAAGACAGCATATATGATCATAATAAAATTATGTTTCGGAATCAGAAAGATACATTATCTACAAGAATAAGTATAATGTACATCCCATCTCCAAATCCTACGATAAGCATGAACAATATTTAAGATTTATATCATCATTGTATAAAAGTTTTATAAGCTTTACCTAACATTTATCGTTTGCCTACATGTTCAACATAATAAAATAAAACTAAACATGAAAAATAAACGTCGAGAAAATATGACAGAGTAATCGGATTAGAGAGTTTTAAACGTCGAGAAAATATGACAGAGTAATCGGATTAGAGAGTTTTACTTGTCTCGCAAGAACAGCTCTCTTCAAAATGATCTACCTTCATTGTCATGTGACTCTGTCGCTGGGTGTTTTAATTTCAATATTTCATTGATATGGTTTATAAGCAGCCAGGAAAAAGGCATTTTTGCACTAAACATTTGACCTTCACATCCTGATGTCATGACAACCACTTCTGGTAGATCACTCTGTCTTTTTGAAGAGAATAGATCTGCGTACTGAAAACAACAGTACAAATCTACTTTAAGCAATGATTGAAAAATTAAAAATACGAATTGGAAACTTTGTGTCAAACATCTATATACACATAAATAAATTTTAATCGCATCAAATTTTTGTATCTATTCTATTATGCTAAGCCGATTAAAAGTCACACTCTAGTTGTCTATATCATATCTGCCCTAGGTTATCAAAGTTAAAATGTTAATATGCCATGTATATGTCATGAGCATGTCTTCCCAGGTTGTGCCCAAACCCCATTTCGGTTTGCAAAGGAACAAAAGTGTGCCTTTGTTGTCTATATCTCAGTCAGTCGATATTCTTCCATGTATCATGTAATCATCAAACAACATTATTCTCTTCGATTAGAAAAAAAAACATTTTGGGACAAGGAAATGTACCTGTAAATTCATGGCATCTACATTCAAGTAAGTGAGCCATAGTTCTTGTTTCCATTTGAAATGTTCCTCTTTTAAAATGTTTAAGTTATCGTTCGTGTCCAAATACGCAATAATTCTTGCCAAGATTGGTGCTACTTTCGTCTCCAACTTCTGTGTACATAATTTTCTACAAGATAAATGTCTCAGGAATATTCCATATACTAGTCCTCAATTTTATTTTCTTCAGATAAATATCTATTACATGTATGAGGAATGTTCCAGAAATACCCAAAATTAAGCCATAAATTCAATAACGTTTATTAAAAGTTCATAATATAATAAAAAATATCTTAATGCGTAATATATCATATTTACAAGAAAATAAGAATTATAGCAATTAAATACTTTATGCCCACCACAAGCATATTTAAACAAACAAAGAAATGCACAAACGGCGCAGTCGGAACGTTGTCATAAGTGACGTAAAAAACAAAATGAAATGGTAAAGGAAATTTTCCGCACAGTCGTCATATGTTTATGAAAGAGCTGTTTTCCAGCAGTCTCAATGAAGACGTTTTAGAATAAATAAACGTCGCAACTACACAAATTTGCAACTTGATTGCTCATTAATCCAATGTTTAAATGTCGTGAAATTTTAGTATGACATTTTTCGGATTTTACATCAAGCTCCGGCCAAATTTTAGATAAGATTCATTTTTGTATCAATCACTTTGGTTTATTTTAAATTTCAACGAACGTCATGTTGTTTGAGTTGGCCGCTAAGACGATATTGAATGCTTTGAAATCAATAATATGTTGCAATCAAATAGATAAAGCATCAACTATTAAGCAGGTATATATTAAAAAGTGAATCGTTTCAGAATTATTAAAAAAATCCTGAATTATTCTGAATCATCCTTCATATTTCAGCAAATAAAACTATAGTAATAAGGCTCTTAGGCAACTAAGCTTATAAAGCTGGTAATTTAACTATTCATGACATTTTTTTTGTATTATATCTAGTTTAGAAGTAAATACCTAAATGTTTCAGGTTCGTTTACGTTTTCAGAAGATGCAGCTTCATTCATCAGCCAATGCTGTGCCATGTGAGCATCATGTGACTCCTTTTCTTTCAGAAGCTTGGCTGTAAGACAACATACTCCGTGTAGGAAAGATGCTTGACCTGCAAATGATTAACATTATGATAAAACAAGGACATATTTTACCCTGTGGTTATTTTATTATTTTTTTTATTTTCTTGTTGTTAAAATAAATAAAGGCTATTATTCACCCCTGTTGGTCATCTTAAACCATGCTTTTTATTATTTCTTTATGTTTATAGTTTTACGTATATTTTTCTACGAAGACAATTATTAAGCAATACCTTCAATTTGTTCTTGGTGGAGCAATTTTAAAACCAGTCCGACCCTGTCTTTATTTGTATGTTCTACCTTATCTTTCACCATAGACAATGCTGCATGCACACAGGTAAATATCAATCTTTCAACCATCAGTCTATGTCTATCATATCCTTTATTAGAACTTTCACCAACATCATCTAACTGTAGTGGGGCATGTCCTATTCTATTTTCTAAGTCTAGGTTATTTCTGAACATATTGTTTTCATCCATTACCGATATTTGTGAAGAATTTGTATCTTCTGTTCCAGTTAATTTCATTTCGTCTTCCCGCTGAGCACTTAAATTATTTCTGAAATATGTACAAAATATGTAGAAAATAAACAGTACACAAACACATTCATAGATCTTAGTGAAACCTGATAAATGCTCTCTAAACAAGTGATTAAGTGGATGTTCTATAAAGTTAGTGTGGTCTGTGAATTAGGAGTGGTCTATAAGGTAGGTAGGAGTTATCTGAAAAGTAGAAGTGGTCTATAAGGTAGGTATGAGTTATCTGTAAAGTAGAAGTGGGTGGGACTCTTTTTCAATTACGACTTGGCAATCGGATCGTTCACATCGTAATTTTAGTTTTATTAATATACGAGTACATGTAGTGATTCTATGTTAATTTAATGTAAAATGTAGATTATTCGATAAGTAAATATAGTCTGTTTTTACTTTAAAATTCGATTTGTATCATTTGAAGTAATCTGTGAATATAAGATTATTAAATAATTTCATGGTTAAGGAATGATTTAAATTATTCTTTCCTAAGTTTCTTAATTACGATATCAATTATCACTTTTCAATGATTGAATGTAGAGTGACAAACTAGATAAAGATATAATACAAACAAAACGGCAGGAGATACAAGACAGTAGAGATGTAGGTTGATTAAGAGATAAATGTTATATTGAAGCATCGGTATTTTTTTTGTTTTAAACATAACTAACAAATATTTTAATAAGATTACATGACTTAATAGTTTCAGAGGATTTCTAAATTTATAAAGTTATTCGAAGGTAACTTATAAGAATATCTGTATTTTCACTTAATAAAGGAGTAAAATCGAGTTTGTGGCAGTTTTGCCAAACAAAAAGCAACAAAAAACAATAAGACGATCAACAGAACTGGGCGCGAATTTGCTTCGTACAAACTCCAAAGGTGAGAAGCGCCGGTGGTCACCAAAGTAACAATAAACCGAGACGTGTATCGTATGCTAGTATCTACTGGCTGACGATTATTATCTCGACGGTTCGTGTTTATATCTTTAAGACGAACACGCTAAAGTTTACATTGTTCAATCATACTATTATGATACAATGGGCTGTGCAAGTTATTCAGTTTTTACATTTTGCATTTTACTATATTGCAGAATAAAAGTGGTTACGAAAAATGTAAATCCAAGTTGCGTATTGGTTAAAAAGTGCATGTTATGAAGCACTCAAGTCATGGACTTCAAATCTGCATTTGTCCCATTTTTTTTCAATTTTTTGTTTTACTTTCAGAATATTATTTTTATAGTTTGTCACGTAACTTATCATTTTCTCATTTATAACCCTGTAATTAATTTTGTGTTTAATTGAAAGTTCAACATATAACGGTAAAGCATTATTGAATGTTTGTTTTTACATCTTCAACTGTACTATCATTGAACAGATTGGATAGAACATGTATTATTTATTTTACTATGAATTTCACTTACCACATTTTTAACAGTTCTGGCTTATTTATGTATTATATCTATTTTTTTCCATTGCAATTTATTCAGTAATTTATCATTCGAATGTTCGACTGTGTTAACTGAACTTTTGACTGTTGAATGAAAAATTATGTAAAACTATATGTTCTTGAATCGAATTGTATCTATGAAATTCACAAAATGAAAACTATTTAAAAAAGATAACAATGCCCTTTCCGGTATTCGAACCAAGGTATCTACATTTATACAGCAGAACACACTCTACCACTACGCCATTTTAGATGGTAAAAGATTTATGCGATAAATAGTATGCTTTAATATAATAATTTTCGCCACCCCTATTTGTCAATATTGATGTAGACAGATAATGAAAGGAATAGCAAATTCGAGCTATAGACAAAAAGTCGAGAAAATAAGAAAAAAACTCTGTAAGTCAAGTAAGACAAAGCTTTGGTAAAATCATTTGGGCAAAAAAATGGAGATATATAAACAGATGGTCAAACACAAAGTAAATATATAAGAATCTAAATTTTAAGTATGGAAAAGAAGACTTATCAATTGAAACAAAAAGGACAGAAAACAGATCAAGGGTGCGATAGACATAAGAATACAATTTAATTGTCCTTTTGTTTAAAACAAATTTGAGCCTTAAAAGAATTGAATTACTAAAATAAAACAGACTACAAGTAAACAAAAGCTGTTGTATTTTTTAACACTGAAATATTGCCAACAAAATTAAAAATGCAGGGCATGAGTCAATCAAGGTATTCTCGTATACTATCAAAGACATGAAAAACTCCAAACGAATAATTAAAATATTCGTCAAACACTTTTATGACCAAACAAAAGACGTTTCCTGATATCATATTGACTAAGAACAAATGCATTAGTTACTTTCTGGCAGAGTGGTTAACGCGTCGGACTAGTATTCTAAGGATTGTTGACCGCGTGGGTTCAAACCCTGTCAGGGGCAAGCCGTTGTTTCCTTGAGCAAGAAATTTTACCATTCATTACTTAGTACTGGTTGGTTCCAGGAACGGATTCGAGAGTGTTTCAATAAGCTTAAAGCTTCCAACACAATCGAACTAAAATAAATTTGTATAAACCCACGGAATTTATGCAAGTAATTTAAAAGGCAAAGTGTCCAAGGAGGCACCATACCAGTGTTCCCTTGCGCTATTAACATACTGAGATGTAGCAAATGCCTGAATTATGGTCATTTATGTATTGTTAAAACCAGACAAGCTGTATCCGATGTGCAAAAGGTCACAACTTATGATAAAACATGTAAAGGAGAAATAAAATTTAAAAAATGTAAGAAACGATCTCACTGTGCATCAAGAAATATTGAGCTGTTTATTTAAATGCAGTAAAGCAAAATAACAATATCAAGAAGAAGAATATCATATCAAAAATGCAGAAGAGAAAATATCCGTCCCTGCAAAAATTATTACAAATGATTTGGACATTTTTATAAATGAACTAGCTCAAAAATTAGTTAATAAAACGGAACAAGAAATGAAGAAAAATCTTTATTGTTATCTCAGGACAGAGACAGACAAAAAGAATAACTAGAAGGCAAAAAGATAAACCTTGAAATGGTGAAGATTGATGACATGATTTTTAATAGAACTTAGTTTCTGTCCTGGAAAAATCTTAATTTAATACATACATAAAGTACATAAAATATTTTTTGCTTTATTTTTTAGTGGATAAAATGAAAATTACTAAGGAGATAATTGTCAAAATTCAGTTCGAAAGAGTACACAGACCAGGTGACAGGGTAGACAGAAAGCATAGAAAAATTGTGGCAAAATTCACATTACCTAAAAAAAAGAGCTAGTGAGAAAGTCATGGAAAGCACTTGAAAATGCAAGCTTTTATTTACATGAAAAATACCCAAAAGAGATTGTTGATAAGAGACGATTACTTACGAAGAAAGCAAAGGAGGCGAACAGTGAGAGAAAGAGAGCGTGAGTGTCCTATGAAACTTTCTACATAGACGGAACAGAATAATGTGTAATGATAAAGCGGGGATGGTTTAGGTGTTTGGTCGTGGAATGTTAATAGACTTTCAAGTATTAGAAACAGCAACAAAGACTTTGTAAATATTATTACATATACATTTGTAAATAACTGAAATAAATGATCCTTTGGAAGCATTAAAACTGCAAAATTACATGAAAATTGCAGACTCGGTTTGATTGAGCCTGTACATGAGTGATAATGAAAAAGTGCAGCATCCCTCATGCAAGCTAGCACCGGCTAAGTGGAACTCAATTCTCATCACTTAAAAGTGCTGGACTCAATGACATCGAAGGACTAGAAAAATATAACAACACTTATATCGACTGAAATAAACTCGTTGACTTGTAATGTTGATTTTTAAATGTTGACTGTAAGATCGCGGATTTTACATCGATCATAAGAGATGTTGCTGATCCCTTATTTAGCAAAAAATATACAAGTAATTATACGCAAATGTTAAGTGATGTAAAAAGGAATGGTTTGTATATGAATATATACATGCTAAACACTTATATGATATTGCATTGAAAAGATATAATATTAAAAACACAAATTTTTATAGGGAACAATTTCCTCTTTAAAAAAAGTGCATATAAAGAAGTTGTTAATTAAAAGTAGAAAAGACAAATGGTAGGAATTGCAGAAAATTAAGATTATGGAAAATTTACGATACTCTAATACGAACGAGTTTTGGAAGAATTTTAACAGTACAAATAAATCACAAAAATATATTGCGTTAGATGATGTTTAGACGCTATTGATATATTATCATCACATATATGTGATATGTATAATTATATCCTTAGAAGTGGTCATTTTTCCTGAAATGTTAATAGTTTTGAGTACGAAAAGTACTTGGATATTCTGCCTTGCAATTTAAGATATTATTTAACACAATTTATCTTTGAAAATTAAAACAGGTCAAAACGGTACCAGAGAATCTGTGATAAGCCCGACATTAAAGACAAATATCATTTTATTTTGATTTGCCCATGTTATATTGTTTTAAGGAAATTGTACATACAAATATTATTATGTTGAACCAAGCATGTTTAAAATATAAAACTATTATAAAATGATAAAAGTGCAATGCTCACAAATTTAGGTATCTGTATTTAACATGCTATGACTTTAAGAGCATCTGCTACACACATTTAAATTCATATAGCATTGAAAAGATATAATATTAAAAACACAAATTTTTAAAGTGAACAACTTCCTCTTTTAAAAAAGTGCATATAAAGAGGTTGTTAATTTATAAGTAGAAAAGACAAATGGTAGGAATTGCAGAAATTAAGAGTATGGAAAATTTACGATATTCTAATACGAACGAGTTTTGGAAGAATTTTAACAGTACAAATAAATCACAAAAATATATTGCGTTAGATGATGTTTAGACGCTATTGATATATTATCATCACATATATGTGATATTTATAATTATGTCCTTAGAAGTGGTCATTTTCCTGAAATGTTAATAGTTTTGAGTACGAAAAGTACTTGGATATTTTGCCTTGCAATTTAAGATCTTATTTAACACAATTTATCTTTGAAAATTAAAACAGGTCAAAACGGTACCAGAGAATCTGTGATAAGCCCGACATTAAAGACAAATATCATTTTATTTTGATTTGCCCATGTTATATTGTTTTAAGGAAATTGTACATACAAGTATGATTATGTTGAACCAAGCATGTTTAAAATATAAAACTATTATAAAATGATAAAAGAACAATTCTCACAAATTTAGGTATCTGTATTTAACATGCTATGACTTTAAGAGCATCTGCTACACACATTTAAGTTCATATAGCCCTTACTGCCTTAATCAAGCAGTAGAAATATAGTGATAAAAACCGGTAAACCAGTCATTTATCGCATTCAACATATACATTATCATTGACATTTTGAATATTTTCACTTTTCTTAAAATCACAGTACATTTTTTTCTCAAGTTTAATATTCTTTAAATATTTTGGCTCATCAGCAGGCATGCAGTTTGGTGGTGATTGACCAATAATTGATAATGAAAAATGTTAAAAATAGAATACAAAAACTACCTCAATTATAAAAGGACTGTCTCCACTCTTTTAAATCAAACTTTTCCGATACAAAAAGTATAGCAGCATGTTTAGAAATGCCTTCGGGCCAAGTGAATTATTGTTGGTTTTTTTTTGCATAGTTAATTATATAATTGAACACAATTAAGGAAAAAAGTTTTAAAAAATTTTGACTAACTTTTGCACTCAAAATTTACATTTTGGAGGGCATACAGCAACTAAAAACAAAAGATTGATACAGGTTCAGAACAATATGTGTCAAAAATAATCTTTGTGAATGATATTATGTGTTTGGTATAAACTGTATGTCATCTGAGCCATAAGCACCAGCCAATGTTCAAGTCAATAACATAGCGGTGTGTAAGATATCGTCCTCGTATATCGATCTGTCTGTTTATGAAGGACCTGGTTATGTATTGCATGTAACAACTCGAGCGCTACCCGCTCTCTGTGCCTATGAAATTTGTGACCAGATGCTTCCTAAACAGAAATGCCTCATACTCATATAATTGTCCTCGGTTGAGCGAAAGTGAATTAGAGGAAAACTATTTTCCATTGGTCGAATATAGTACCCTATTGTATAGTTTTTGCACGCACGGTTTTCTTGCTTAAGTACTTTGTAGTATTTGGCATATTTCATTCAACACCTACAATTACATTTTGTAAAAGCAATAAGTTTGCTTTGTCTCAACAGGAATTTGTTTCATAATCCATTAAAGGTTTGTTAAATATATGTCATATTATGCGTTGCTCTAGTCATCCAAGAATTGTTAATCCATTAACTGTATCCACTCAGAAAAATGATAAAAATATATTGATATTAGATCTTCGTAATGGAAAAAAACATTTATGGAATTAGTCAGTGAAGATTGAAGACTTAAGGATAGCTTTTTTTGTTTTTCCAAATAAGATAGTTAAGATGAAAATTTATATGACTAGTGCATAGTATCATATTATTGATTTTTTTATCCTCACACCGAATGTTAGGGCTTTTCTTGGGTTGGAGATGACCGTCAAATTATTATTGGTATAAGCTTTCTTGTTTTACCGTTTGCGTTATCGAGTGCGTGTTACATTTTTATCAAAGTAGTAACACCTTTAATTTCAAAATGGAGAAGTGAAGGAAAATTAGTATAAACTTTTTAGACGATGGGTTTGGCTATTTGTGTTATTATGAAAAACCATTGTTGCTTAGTAATGAGGTTAAACAGGATCTGTAATTGTCAGGATTTATTCCAAATGCAAATAAATTTGTTTGGATCCCAACACAGATTTTGCATTTTTAGGGGCCATTTTGAATTCAAAAATGGAATTTGCATGCTTTTTCGGAAAATCATTGATCAGGCTAAGTAAACTGCATCTTAGTTATTGAATGATGTGAAAGAAGACATGTGTGTGCCAGATAGGAAAGTAGCAAGGTTAGAAGATCAAGTCATCTCTATGACTATTGTAATAGGTCATGTGGCAAAGATATGAGTATTGACATCTTACAGTTTCAATCGTGGGATTCTTACATTTGTCTTTTTTCCGGGAAGTATTGCACAAATTAAATTTTGGATTGAACAGTTAGATAATGTAAATTCTAGGAACATTATCCAGTCTCAGATGTGGTTAAGAGATTACAGTGATACTTCGTCACTAGGATTTGCTAGTTATGAAGAAAATACTATAAACGGTGTTTCCATGGTCAATGGTTCCCAGAAAAAAAGTAAGAAATCTTCTATTTGGTGAGAACTTTTTGCAGTGTAATCTGTACTTTGATCACTTACGTATGTGATAATGAATAAGCGAGTAAAATGGTTTTCAGATTATCAGGGTGTTGTTTCAAAAGCTACTAAGGGCTCCACAAACAAAGACATACAATAGCTTTTAATAGATATTTCTAAATCATGTCTATGAAACTCTAAGAAGATTATCTGTTACAAATCGTCGATAATAATGATTGCTGTATATCACTAGCGATGTTTGCTTTGATTGAAAAACATTTTGGAAAAAAATGAGTATAGACTGGTTTGCTTCAAAACATAATCATAAATTGCCTGGACTTTATTCCAAGTTTTGGCATCCATTTTCTCTAAGTGTAGATGCTTTTACAGTTAGTTGGGGTGGAGAATTTGTATCGTTTGTTTCTCCTTTTTATTTTCTTCAAAGGGTTCGGAATAGGATGATCTTAGAATGTACAGAGAGAATTTTAATTGTCCCGCTATGGAGATCAGCACTGTTTTGGGCAAATATGATGCCAAAAATGGTTGTTTTATGAATTTATAATGTTGCTTATAAGTCTTACACAAATTGTAAGAATGTTATCTTGGTTATATCGTTTTAAAATTCGGCATGTTGACTTTACCTGTTAAAATATTAGGGGAAGTAAAATCTGATTGAATGAGAAATATGATAATATTGGATAATTTCCCTTGTTTCATTACATTTTGTAGATGGGTGTTACTTGCATTTTTTAAATGTTGCTATTTTCTTTTACTGAACCATACATAATCGACTATAATTTGCTCGATTCAGCTGTTTCGCTTATATGCTAAAAATTGCTTAAGAGGGTAGTATGAAATATTATCTCGCTGGTGCGGATTTTTCATTGACCCTGACAAATATTAAATTTGCTCACTGGAGCGTTTTTTCTTAAATATTTTGCTCACCGGAGGTGCAAGAACGAAAGCTCACTGTAGTTTATATAATAGTATTTTGGAGTAAGTGTTAAAATTGATTGAAATATACAGCTATAAAATATAAAATCTAATTGAATTATGCAGCTCAATTTAAATTTCACATAATTTGCTGAATGGAGTTTTTTCTTAGTAATTTTGCATTGTTGTTAGTACAAGTATTATGTTTTATCGCATTGAAAACGTTTGCATCCATGTCGTTATCGTGTGAATTAGATCTATTTTATTGTTTGAATTTTCTTTAGATTCATGATAATTTCAGCTAAAAATTATATAACACGTTTGCCTTATAAATTCATACAGCCTTTTTAAGGAATTATATTATTACATGTAAACAAAGTTTAATTAGAATTATATTGTTGTATTTTTTATTTCACTGTTTAACATATTTGAACATCGGTTTTTATTAGATTTCGTCAATTTAATTTTTTTTTCAGATTTACAAGAACGATATAAATAGATTGTCATCGGTCTTGGCGGAAAAGATTAAACTACTCCTAAACATTTTGAAGAAATCAAGAGCGGCTAATAATTGTTTAAATCAATTTGGCTGTTTATAATTATCTTTACGAAAAGAAAATATTAAATGCATGCCTTTAATGCATATGCAGGCTTCGCCTCGTACAATTTGTTGTTTTTCCTAGCAAACTGTCTTCTGACGTCTGTAAGAGGACATATTTGAAGAAAAACTCGTACTGTATATCCATTACTTATGAAACAGTATTACAGTGTTTGTTGCGTTTTTTGAAAGGATATAATACTAGTTTAGAGGTATTGTCCAACAATATTGACCTGGCACTTCATAAATTTCCGTAAAGGTCAGGTGATAAACAGTGGTATCTAACGAATATATCGATATCGAATATATCTTCCCTCGTTCGATACCTTACCAACAACACATTATGAAGACATACATTTTTTTTATTTCATTTTAATATTAACTTGCAAGAATTAATTTGAAATCGTTTTACTACATCTTGTTTTTAGGATACCTTTTAAGTAGTGTTTTTATACAATTTTATTTTTTATTTCATTACATTATCTTAATAATTAATAAAAAGGACAGCACGTCCATAATACAAATTAAAATTCATACACAACCAAAACTCAAAACGTTTTGCACGAGTTAAGAGAGAAATAGCAATTTTAAAATAAGAATTTTTTTTATAAAAGTGGCTGAACCAGGATTCGAACCTACGAGTGTGCGTCTATATTTTTGAAGTGAAAGCACTTTACGACTGTGCTAAGAGGGATTTGTAATTTATTTAATTTAACAACTGGTTATATACATTCATATCGATTTACAATAGATTGTAACGTTTACGGAATTTACCGACTATGGAGTCAAATGCAAGAGTGCCAGGTCAATGTTGTTGGACAATAGGTCGAGTTTATTGACCGAATAAATAATCTTATCTTAACAAATATTTGCCTTTCTCATAATTATCACGTTTTTCTCATGCTGAATTGATTCAATTAATAAAGTTAATGCTCTTTCACTCATAGTAAACAGTTGTGTGGGTTAACTTTGGCAAGGTATATATAGTTTTGTAATGTTTTGTTGTTGCTTTCATGAGTACATTCAGATGTTCTATCACTGTCTCAATTTTAATTACCAGTACAATGTTTTTAAATTTTACTTTCTGTCATACTGTTCTGTATATGAGCCTAACATGAATAAACATTTCTTTTGTAAGTTAAAACAACTTATCAGAAGGGTAAGATAACAAAGTGTACTGATAACAATGTTTACAGAAAAAAATATTTGAGGTATACTCAATAGTCAATACGTATGCTGATGTGTGCATGTTAAAAATACTAAATCTCTACAAAAAGTATACTGATAACCGCAGGATGTTTGGTACTGACAACATACATTCAGTGCATTGTTTACACAACTATTTTCTTATTTGAGAAATATAAGTATCTGACGGGATTAAAAAAATTTCTTTTTATAAGTATCATACATAAGGTCCTCAAATTCATTCATTATGGTCGCCGATCTTAAGTCCTGGTTGAACTGACAAGCGAGGAGGAAATTAAAGTCTGTTTTTAGTTGTATTACACGATTTGCCGATTCATTGTTAAAGAGAAGTATTATCTTTCCGGTTTCGATAAATAAACCATGCGCAGATACTATCGCAATTCTATATTTGTTTTAAGTTTGACACTCAAATATTGTTCTTACTTCAATGTTTAAAAGTACAAAAGTATTTTAAAACAATAACAGTTGTTTTTATCAGAGTACCAAGATTGTAGATATGATTTGAAAAGCCGTTGTATAACAATGTTAAAAGGAATGTCAATTCCGAATCATTCATCGTTTTAACTTATTTTAAAAGCAAGCGTTTAAACAAATTTTTAAAAAGAAAATTAAAAAAAATAGTTTTTTCTTTTTAAATTTCAATAGGTAGTTCTGGTCACACTTGATGTTTTGTCCAAGTATGAGTATGTTCATAATGTTCAATGATAAATCTTACACCTGAAACTGTACACAAGTTCCAAATTACATAGCTGACAAGAAAGTTGGTCACTTCATCAAATTATCTAGGTCAGCTGGTCCAAGTTTATATCTAAAATTGTTCACATTATCCAAATTCCATAGATGTAAATCAAAGGACAATAGTAGGTCACAATCAAAATCTAGGTCAGCTGATATCAAACTTCAGTTTTACAAAACTGTGCACATGATCCCAATGTCATAGCTATTGGAAAAAAAATCATTAATGTAGGCTTCGCAGTCGAAGTCAATTAAAGGTCAATGTCACATCTAAATCAATCAATATGTTTGCTTGGTAACAAGACCTGTTTTTTCCAAGTATAAATCAAAACCGTACATAAATAACAAAATTATGACAATTTAACCAAAATTTAATAATTTGACATTGGCAGCCAATGTCATTTAAAGCTAAAGGTCAAAGTCAGTTCAACCTTTGATAAGGTCTTGTCCAAAATGTTGTTATGTCCAAGTACGAAGAAAATCTATTAATTAATTACCAAGTTACAGTTAATTTTAGGAAAAAAGTGTGAAAATTCAATAAATAAACCTTCAAGTTAAGGTCGTTAATAGGCCAAGGTCAATTTGAGGTTGATATACCTTTAATGTTTTATGCTAAAGAATGTTGCATTTTAATATGAAGTCCATTCATTCATTAATAAAAATTTGATTAGCAATTACTGAAAACAATATGAAAATTTCAATAAGCTGAACTTCAATTTGCAATGTCAATGTCATTTATAAGTGAATGTCAATATCTGTCTGGTTAACCTAAAGGTAAACCCTAATGATTGTTGTGTTCAAGTTTGAAGACAACCCATTCAAAAGTGTCACTAAGAGCAAAAAATCAGCAAAATCAAGCAAAATTCAGACATTTGATCCTAAAGGTCAAAGCTATTTATGCATGAAATTCGTGTTTAGTCTGGTCTACTTGAAGGTCTTGTCCTAGAAAATCGTTGATGACAAGTATGAAGACAATACACCATAAACTTAAAAAATTATGATCAAGGTTAAAATTTGCGGAGGGCCGCGGCAACGGGAACGCCGGCAAGACTAAATCAATACCTATATTTTTCTTCTTAAAAACAAAAGTCGAGCTTAAAATAATGATCTCTTTATTAAGATGAATCATTTTGTTTCAACATTTTATCCAATATTTGATTTTTTTTGATTTTTTTTGTATATATGAATATACAATCGTATATATCGAGTAAGTCGTTGTCTATATTATTGATAAGATTGTTCACGAACAACTGAAAGAGCAAATGTGAACCCTGATCTCCCTGTTCTGATCCTATATCCGAAGTTTATAAGAGATCTTTTATATCAACACATGTTTTAACATTATATCACATTGATTTAATTTTAGTTTTTTCAGCAGTGGTAATCCTAACTTAGTGAATATTTGAAAGATATAACAGATAGTTCTTTATATATAATAAGATCTACTAAAACAACAGGGGCATATTATTATTTTCAATGTTGGCATATTAACTTTTTAAGCAGAACCTCAACCGTTTAAACAAAATTATCGTAGACAAATCTAAGAGCCATTTCCTGCAATTTTACATTTTAACTTTGCCAAACGAGTTTAAAATTACTTCTGATGAAAATTATTTTGTTTAAATCTTGGATACAATAATATACCTTCGTATAACTACGCAAAACTACAACACTTCGTTGTTAAATACATGTATATAAGTAAATAATCCGTAGCAATTATGTTGTAAGCGGCAAGAAATTTCTTTTGGAACAGAAGGGAAAAAGCATTACTCTGTCACTGTGACAAAATACATAATACATTAACTAAAATAATGTAACAACACACACAATGGAAACCCATACCTATAACAATTTACTTTGAATTCCATCTCTTTTTATTTACCTCACGACTTCCACTATGGAAACTAAACTTAGATGCAAAATGTATAATATTTAGAACTTTTATCTATAATAATTTTACCAATGCATTTAGTATTCAAGTAAATATAGTTTAAGTTATACTTTTTCCCCCTTTCTGCGAAATCTTAATTATTCGTCGGACTCTACAAATATGTCATGAACAGGAACAATGCATGTTTCAGATACCACGATAGATTTCATCGCCGTAGCTCTTTCAGATTTTATTGAAATGCATTAACCATTTTGTATAGCCAATAGTATATACAATAGTTACTTAGCTTCAGTTATTGACGAGTAGCATTACATATAAATTGGTTAAGTGAGGACGATGAGAAAATAATAAATAAATATCAATCACCATTTATTGTTTAATTAACCTTAAATAAACGACAGGTGTCGCGTAATAATCACACGGGCGTAACATAACCGCGGTTTATACATGTTTTTTAAAACTTGCCTGTAACTTTGTTATCAAACAAAGCGCTTTGAAAATTTGTATAAATTTTTAGCATAGAACAATTATTTCGGTGCATGTATTTGAATATTCTGACAGTATTTATTTTCGTCATAATATATGCGTGAAATTGAGCTAAATCGGCAAATTTTTCATCTTTCGTAGGGCATTTTGAAAAAAACTTACAGATTCTAAAAGTATTTAATTTATGAAAATAAATGCTTATAAAACTTGTCAGGGGTGTTAAACTTATGTGTTTTGTGCATTGTTTTATTTCTAAATGGGCTAGAACTACTCTTAAGCTGTAGTTGAAAATGGCCAATTTCACCGAAAACTAGGTCAAATTACCAGAAAATTTTGCCTGAAAGAGTACTATAAATTTAAAACTTGTAATTCATAACCATATAGATTTATGCTTACGAATAAAGGTCTAATAACTTGTCCTTTATTCTAATACTCACAATTCAATGATTGTTTTTAATCTACAAACGCCTTAAATATAAATAGCACGATTTAAAGCGGCTTGTATCCTTCGGCCGTTTTTCAAAATGGCGAACAAATCCTGTTGAATGTGATCTATGTACTTTCTTTTAACTGATTAAGTACGTATGCGTCATTAAATTACATTAACGTTGATATCTAAATGTTACAAAACGTTTTCTCAAATAATTCAAACAAAAATGACAATTCAAATTAACAATAGAACTCAACAGCTTTACTGCATATCAATGAGCTGCCATTTTGCCAGTTGAAGATCACAAAACTATGGTGTCTGATTTGTGCCATTTTGTTATTTTGTTTGGTTATTATTGTTACAAGTAGCTAAACCTTGAAAGAGCGACAGATTGAGAAAAATTTTTATTTTATTTTGTCACACACTTTTTTACCTTTTTTCAGTATTTTGTGAATAGGCCCTTTAACCGCGACAACACGAATAGATAAAATGAGGGAGGGGAGACAATTTTTCCATGTGTCACAGGGTGAGAAAAATGTGCAGCTTTTAACCAAAACTCGAACCCGGAACCCTCGGAATACCGTACCGCGGCTCTATCGACTTAGCTATCCGGCCGCTTACACATCATCTCCCCTAAATAGTGAACAGTTCTGAACCGTGACATACTCCCCTGCTATATTGAAATTCATCCTCGAATTTCACAGAGTTACAGAGAAATGTAAATAAATTAAACTCTGAGCAACTCTGAGCTATATTCAGTTGGGCGCCAAATGTCACAGGGTGAGAAAAATGTGCTGCCTGACCGAAACTCGAACTCAAGGACTCTCAGAATAACCGCGGCTCAACCACCTGAGCTATCCGGCCGCTTACACATCATCTCCCCTAAATAGTGAACAGTTCTGAACCATGACAATAAAAAAATAATTTTGTTGCCCCATATTCAGCATACAATCGCCTTAAATATGGCGTTTAATCATACTGTCACATATGTGTGACCCATCGATGAAACTCTCTATTTTTTTCATTGTATTGTTTTGCTGCAGTCAATGGGATGTACATGAAATAACAACATAATAGATTGAAGTTAAAGTGAAGAAAGAAACAAAACAAAACAAAATTGTGCAGCCTGATCGGGACTCGAACCTAGGACCCTCGAATACCATACCGCGACGACAATAATGAGCTATCCGGCCTGTTATACATTTTCTCCCCAAAACAGCGTGATATACTTTCCTATTATATTGAAATTCATCCTCAACTTTCTCAGGTTACAAAGCAATGTAAATTTAACCCAGAGCCATATTCAGTCACAGCCCCACGTTGGGCGCCAAAATGTCACATGGTGAGAAGAATGTGCAGCCTGACCGGGACCGCGGATCTACCGACTGAGCTATCCGGCATCTTGTACATTTTTTCCCCTAAATAGTAAAGTTCTTAAGCGTTTGATAATTTCCTGCAATATTGAAATTCATCCTCAAATTCCTCAGGTTACAAAGTAATGTGAATTTAACTCTGAGCTATATTCAGTCACATCCCCAAGTTTGGCGCCAAATGTCACAGGGTGAGAAAAATGTGCAGCCTGACCGGGACTCGAACCTAGGACCCTCGGAATACCGTACCACAACTCTTACATACTGAGCTATTCGGGGGTTTACACATCATCTTCCCTGAACCGTGACATAATAAATATATTATTACATCAAGGACTTGCCTTTTTTTGAAAACAAGTTCAATACAATATAAAATGTAAAGGGGAAAGGTCTCCTTTATTACAGTGTCACCACTACTGAAAGGGCAAGTCATTTCTGACTTATAAGACACCTTTTACTTGCTTGCATACCAATTGTACCTCCCAACTCCTACTACTAAGCCAGGCGCCAGGCGGATAGAAATCGGTAACCATTCGTTTTAACTACCTAGCAGCTCATGTAGCGGCCATTTCAGAACGAGTCCCACGATAAAAATTCATACTTCAATTACACTCCCCGTCGGGCTCGAAACGTCCACCTCAAGATCCGAAGGCAGACGCCTTAACCACAGTAGGCCAACGGTACCAAATACATGCACACACTGAAATATGTATTATACCTTTTTTTTAACTTTTTACAAACCCCTCTGGTGAAAATCCTGGATCCACATCATTCTGTAAACATTTAATTTCTATCATTCAATAGTTGTTTTCTACATATACAGGAACATGTGGTGCTTTCATTGTCACTCCACCAATATCTCTCAAATTGAAGTTTGTCCTCAAATTTCGAAGGGTAATACAGAGCTATGTGAATTGAACTCTTAGCTAAATGTAGTCAAGGCAACAAGTTGGGCGCCAATTGTAACAGGGTGAGAAAAAATGTGCAGCCTGACCGGGATTCGAACCCAGGACCCTCAAAGTACCATACCATAAAACATTTTCTCCCCTAAACAGTGAACAGTTATGAACCATGACATAATCCTACCAATTATATACAAATACTATGTACTTAAAACCTTCAAGAAAAGTTTTGTTGTCAATGAATAAATGCAAATTAAGTCAATGGAAATCTTATCCAGGGAGGTGATCTGTTGTTGAGTTGTAACATCTTGATCTTGTGATCCAAAGATCATGAGATAGCTAAGATCCCATCTTCACCATGATAAAATACAGATGGTACCAACGCCCCATATGTTCAGGACTGCTAGAACCAGGGTTGCATCTGAAACTAGGCAAACTAGGCAACTACTGTATATCAAAGTTCCCATTCATGCTAAACCTCACTCTTTCACTTTAATATCTAGATCCTTTAGACAAGTCATTACCACATTTCGACAAGATACCGCAATTTTTTGACTTTATAAGACTGAGTTTTAACCAGTCAAAACCACTTTTTGACAAAAGTCAACACCCCATTTCGGTTAGATAATTCGAATATTTGATATAAAAGACAATTCAATAACATGGCAGTTTGATAAAATAAAGCTGGGCTTTTACAAGTCAACAACAAATTTCGACAAGAGAACACTACTGTTTCAAATGATAAGACAGTCTTTTGACAAAACAGCTCAACAATTTGACCGCATAGCGCGACTAGTTGACATAATATGACACATTTCAGACAAGCCAAAACGACATTTTGACATGATAACACTACTGTTTGAAATAATTAAACAATGTTTACACAAGTCAACATCACATTTTAAAAAGATAAGACTACTTTACGCATAATAAGGCAACGTTTAGACAAGTCGACAAATTACAATGGCATTTCAACACTCATATCTGACATAATAAGACGCTTTCTGGGCAAGAAAAAAATGAAATGTAATAACATGAGGCAGCTATGGCGTTACATATAAAATGGTCTGACTTGTGGTAGGTTTAACCGTACATTTAAATACCTTCACTGTCAAACAATGTGTTGAAAGATATACTGAGATGAAGCTAAGACCACAATCTTTTCATTGGTGTAATAAATTTTAAAATCGGACAATGAATCGCCCCAAACTAGCGGTTTAAAAACGGCTAAATTTGCATTGTTTAGCATTACAGATATCGATTTTACTCGAAGCTAAGTGAAACAACTCTTGTTTTTCCCTCGATATACCTCGGTTATTTACGTAGTTCATATAGAGACTGTCAATGACGACTTTACTATATTTACGATGTATTTGTGCTAGCAAGCGCATGCGTATATGCAAAGTTTAACGCGTAGGTATATACTACGATTTATATCAATGAACTGTTATTTTTTGTTTTCTTTAAAGGAATGTAGGGTCTATTATTTCATGAAAATGAACGAGTTGGAATTATCAAAGCATTACATTTTCAAAGACCAACGTTATAAATTCCTCCGGATATGACACTGATAATTTCGATCTAGTTAAAAAATATTTCTTTATCATTTAATAATATTTTCCCACATGAACATGTATAATATATCTACAAAAAATAAACAAACTTTATGAATAGACGCTTGTTTTCTGTGTGTCTTTTCTATTCAATTCCCTGCAATTATTTTTTTTTCAAAATGCTCTTGTGTGTTGGATATTAAAAAAAGAAAGACGATTTTTTGACACAATTCATTTTTGGAAAACAGTATTATTAATTCAAGTATGTTTGGTGAAATATAAAACCATGCGTGCGATTATCACGGCTTTAGTGTCGCAGGCGGTTTATACATTTTTTCCGAGATCTTGTTTAAGATAAAAACATTTTAAAAGTTTGAATAAACCTTCAGCTGAAGACACATGTAGACAAAAAATTGATTTGATTTTGGAGTTAACAGTGTTATACTATACATAATTCAAATATGTTTGATTAAATATAAATTCGTACGCATGACCGTTGTTACTTCGGCGCGATATAATCAAACACGTGCACTCTTCTTATTTCTAATACAAATTATACATTTCGGTAATATAATTAAGTAGCTCTGTCTGATTGCACTTTTACTAATAACCATTTTTAAATGTTAACTTACCTTAGAACGCTTCGATTTGTTAAGATAATGTTATTCTAATTAAGGATAAATGACACATCAATGATTGTCTATTTACATCCCTGACGAAACATAACACGCATAGCTATTATCAATATTTAAAATCACAACTGTCTTGAACACTAAGTGAAAACACAATTAATATAACACATTAAAAAGAAGGACTGAAACCTCTTAAAGATTATTTATCAGAACATAATTATAATTATTCATAACGTAGGTTGTCATACTTAAAAATGGCTGCATTACATGCTTTTTAAAACACTCTCGTGCGTTAAAATATTTATGAATTCCCAAAAAGTTATACCATTAAATGCGGAATTCATTTTGAAATAAAATGGTATATATTTTTACTATTTTGGTGTAAATTTAAGACCGTACGTGTGATTCTAACGGCACTACCCCTAACCGTGTGAGTAATAATCACACGCGAGGTAATATTACCACGCGTAAGATAATTACGCGACACCGGAACTAAAGATAATAAATAATACAGTTAATATTTGTAATTGGAGATGACTTCGATCTTCCTATTTACATTATGAACCTAATCTACCAAATATCTAATTGAATATGTAAAAATAATCATGCTTCAAATAGGTGAAACCAACATATAATATGTTTGTTGAAACTCACTGAGACATGATGATTCAAGTCCAAAGCATTCAGAATGTATAAGCACAAACATTTTGATATTAGAAAGTTTTTGATAAACAAAGTAACTCGTAGCAGACGACAGAAGAAGTATATGTAACGAAGCAAAGTTTAGAAAAATGGCATATATATTTTTTTGTTTATCTCAGCTATAATGTAAACGTCATTCTTGCTGATTTAGTCATTACTTTACTGTTACAGTAATCACATAGTGTCCCCCGTCGGAGTCGAGGTCAATTAAAGGTCAAGGTCACATCTAAATTATTAAATATGATTGCTTGGTAAGAAGAGTTGTTTTATCGAAGTATAAATCAAATCCGTACATAAATAACAAAATAATGACAATTTAACCAAAATTTAATAATTTGACCCTGTCGGCCAAGGTTATTTTAAGCTCAAGGTCAAAGTCAGTTCAACCCTTCATATGCCTTGTCCAAAATGTTGTTTTGTCCAAGTACAAAGATAATTCATTTATTAAAAACCAAGTTACAGTCAATTATACGGAAAAAAACTGTGACAATTCAATAATTCAACCTTAAAATTAGAGTCATTAATGGGCCATGGTCAATTTGAAATTGATATACATCAATGTCTCATGCTTAAGAATATTCATATGAAGTCAATTCATTCATTAATAAAAAATTGATTGGCAGTTACTGAAAAAAATGACAATTTCAATAAGCTGACCTTCAATGTCAAGGTCATTTATGAGTGAATGTCAATATATGTCTGGTTATCTTGAAGGTATACCTTAAGGATTGTTCTGTTCAAGTTTGAAGACAATCCATTCAAAAAAGTCACTTCGATCAAAGTCAACAAAAGCAAGGAAAATTTAGACATTTGACCCTAAAGGTCAAAGCCATTTATGAATTAAAGTCAAGTTTAGTCTGGTCTACTTGAAGGTCTTGTAATAAAAAAAAATGTCGCCAAGTATGAAGACAAAACACCAAGAACTTTAAAGTTTGCGGACGGCAGCGGCAATGGGAACGCCGCCAAGACAGTATGAATACCTATATGTTTTCCTTCGAAAAAAAAGTCGAGCTAAGAAAAATTATCTTTCATAAGATGAATTTTTTTGTTTTAAGATTTTATCCAATATTTGATACTTATTTTTCTATTTTATTTTTTATAATTGTTTTAATTTTGTGTATATAAAGTGACAATCTCCCTTTTTCAACATAAAATGCCTTTTAATTAGTCGACTTTTCTACACTCGTCTCAAAAACTTACTATGTATCAATTCTATGTCAGCTGCGTTATGTATACCCAGTATTTCCGAGCAAAAATTTAAAATGAAACCAAAAATGTGTCAAGCAGTTAAATATATCAAGTAAGTGGCTTTCTATATTATTGATGAGATTGTTCACCTGCATCTTAAAGAGCAATGGCGAACCCGGGTCCCCTGTTTTAGTACATTATAGAACATTGAACATTTAATTTCAGGTTGTTTTTTTCCAGCAGTGGTAATCCTAACTTAGGGAATATTTGAATATTTGAAAGATATAACAGTTCTTTTTAATATTAATATCTGATAAAACAACAAGGGACATAAATGAAGGATATAAAAAATTTCAATTGCGAAAGTCTTCATTTTTCTTATTGTCAATGTTTGCTTCAATATCAACTTTTTTAAGCAGAACCTCGTATGTTTTCAGTAAAAATATATGTAACGAAGCAAAGTTTATAAAAATGGCAAATATGTTGGTTTTTTTATCTCAGCTATAATATAGATGTCATTCACCGTTCAGTCAATAATATTTCATTTCTTGCCAAATACCTTTATTGAGGGTGGTCAACACATAAAGCCAACAAAAATACTTGATTAAATCTACCATGCTCAGTTAGATTCTGAGATATTTTTTTTTGTTCTGGGTCAGAATGTATAGTTAAATCTCTTTGAAGTAAGCTAGGATAATTTTGATGTAATTTGATCCTGGATTACACATCAGAAATCTACTCCTTTATAACGATAATCTCTTGACAAAATTATGCCATCATTACAAGGCCAGTCTAAATATAAACTTATTTATATACTGTTACCCATAGGCAATATCAGGGTCTTTGTGATCTAGTGTTATATTGTTATAAAGATTATTTCTATCAAAACTAATACCTAGAAGAATTTGGAAATCACTTATATATATTTCACAAAAAAGAAAAGACACCTTAATTAAGAAAATATCACAATAACTAAACAAGTAGTACAATTAGTTAGACTACATGCGCTACTTAACTGCCTCGACTATTATCTATAATAACCTCGGAAACAACACAGATTGAAAGTAGTTCTACCACGTGGTTTCAGGTGTAAACAGAAACAGAGATAATGTAAAACGAATGTATATATTTAACATCTAATGTGTCTCCCGGTACTCTTATGCTTGAAAATATGTCTGACAACAATTTGTAATTTAAGTATGCCCACTGATGTTCAATTTTAAACAAATCCGACTAAATGTCAACAGGTTGGTTTTTTTGTACTTTAGGTTTCTACAACCATAATAATAAATATATAAATAATGTACTGTTTGCTTTTGTACCTATGAATTCACTTATTTTAGGTAGACTTTTACTACATATATGTAGATAAGCTCAAAATTAGTCTCAAGTAATCTTTTTAGAATGTTTACAGTAGTAATTTCCCTTAAAGGCAAGACCAAATCTATTGTGGTGTTATGTGTTCATAATTGTCTTTTGTGTTTTGTTATGGGTGATTGAACTGGTTTTGCAAGTTGAGTGAGGAATGATTAATTTTGTATGCAAGTTATTTTTATATGATTTGGTTCTGGAATGTAACATTTCTTAGTACCTAACCACTCCTTGACTCGCTCTCGAAGTGAAAACAACTTTAAAATTAGTTAATATCAGTTATTACTTTATAGAAATACTTGCTTCTTATTTTTATTTAAGAAAAAATATATACCAAACTGTGATTTTATAGCTCAATAACATCACTGTTTGGAGTTCGGATGCGAGGAATTATATCACGAGGGCGTAGCCCGAGTGATATAATGTTGCGCATCCGAACGACAAACAGTAATGTTATCCAGCGATAAAATCACCGATTTGGATATATTATTTCGATTCTAACACGACATAAACCAATTAATGCTGCCGTACCTGCTATTAAGCAAAATTGCGCCTGATTTGTTTCCGTACTTATTGTCAGCGCGTCGGATTTCATAGTGGTTACGTCACATGTACAATGATTACGTCACACGTCTAAATATAGAACGTCAAACAGTGACTCTATTGCATAATAATACACACTTTCGGTTCTTCTATGTTCAATAGGGAAAAATGCGGGTCGTGTTAGAATATTACATTACAAAGGCTGGTATGTATATATATATACACACACACACACACACACACACACACACACGCACACACACATATATATATACATGTATGTCAGGTTGTATTCTCTATAAAATAAATATCTATATAAACATCATTAAAGTGTTTATTGTTGAAAACCCCACCACTACATATATTTGAAATAAACTTATCAACAACTCCAACTATTTGTTTACATGTTTATTTTTTTATCGTAGGTTAGACCGATATACCGGATCCGTTCTGCGTATTCTAACTATTCATAACTATTCATACTATTGTGTTCGAGGTCCTTATCCGAAGACTGACGGAAAGGGTCGAGTAGTTGCGATTGTAATGATGTCTGTGAACATTCATGTTCTATACTCCGTCGACTGCTTTGCAATTTTTTTTCTGAAACGGAGTATAACTGGCCTGCTATATTATATGTATGATGCAATAAAAACACTAATAGTATTGAACTCGCCCGGAAAAATGCATTTATGAAGTTTTTTCGTCTTGAAGTGCCAGTTTTGAAAAGAAAACAAAATATACTCTTATTAAGACTACATTCACTTATCAGAAATGGCATGTAGCAAAAAATATTGCATTTTGCTATGTTTATCCTGCAAGAGTCTAAAGACTAATACTGAATTCGTACATAGATAATGGTATTTTTCAGTGGTACTATTAAGTAACCCGACAAAAAATGGCAGTTGGGCGAGTCCAATTAATTCACTTTGATTGGCTAAAGGCAGGGGGTGTACAGGTAGAACTGTTCAAATATTGTTAATTGTATATAACGTCGTCCAGGAACGGTGATAATAATACACAGAACGGATTAATAATATCTGTCACATGTTGCGGTTCAGACCGGAATATCCGTCCCGAGGGAACCCGCCCATTGGGCGGTAACAAGGCTTGCCGAGTTACCGCCCAATGGGCGGGTTCCGAGGGACGGATATTCCGATCCGAACTGCAATCATATGTCAGATATTTTTTCTTGCATATTCTGCCATATTATTTTATATTTAAAATGGTTTACACCAATATGATATATGTTCATGGAAATTAAAGTCATTTCATCCATAACTATTTTCTTACAATAGAGTATGAACTTACAACTTAAATAACAACGGCGAAATGACGTCATCCTAAGCACATATTTCCCTTCTAAAACGACGTCAATTTAACGCGGTTCATCCATAAAGTGCGGTAAAATGACGTTGTTGTTTGGCACCCGACTCATCTGGAACCCCCCATGCCAGATGAAATTTCCGGCATAGGTAAAACTCATGGAAACGCCAGTCTGCTATGCAAGAAAAGTTTTTCCTCATTTATTTAACAATGTTTATGAATAAATAAATAAATAAATAAATAAATAAATAAATAAAATGAATATTTAGAAATAATTTAAAAAATTATGAGAATATTTTCTACCGAAACAATATATTTTGATATTTTATGTTTTTTAGCTTTTGAATTTATTTTTCGTTATTTTGTATACTTTTGATAATTTTTTGATAAACTATATCGAACGAAGGCACTTAAAGTTAAAAATATAACAGAAAGAGAAAAATGACGTTAGATTTTTTATCACACACCCGTGCCGATTTTGCGACTCCGTAAATATGGTATTGCACGGCCGTGCATATATTTTGACGTGACGTCATTAGCGTTATACAAACATAGTGTAAAGACGCGCTAAATGTTGGCGTTATACTATAGGCGCGTCAATGAAAAATGACTATTATTTCACTTTAAACGGTCTTTATTTTGGGTATGTGATAAATAGAATATTAAATTCGTGTAAGGTCATAACTGAATTTATTGCACTCGTTGAATAAAATAATATTATGCTCGCCAGAGGCTCGCATAATATAATTTTATTCAACTCGTGCAATAAATTCAGTATTGAACTTACACTCATTCAATATCCTCTATCTATGTAACGGTCGATATTCACATTTGAATTTCGACGTTACGTCATGTGACTTTCATCATCATGTGACGTCTTTGAAGGCTGCCAAGGGAGGTAATTACTGTGAGGAGTTTGGGAAACGCCAGACTGCTATGCAAGAAAATAATTTATCACACACCCGTGCCGATTTTGCGACTCCGTAAATATGGTATTGCACGGCCGTGCATATATTTTGACGTGACGTCATTAGCGTTATACAAACATAGTGTAAAGACGCGCTAAATGTTAGCGTTATACTATAGACGCGTCAATGAAAAATGACTCTTATTTCACTTTAAACGGTCTTTATTTTGGGTATGTGATAAATAGAATATTAAATTCGTGTAAGTTCATTACTGAATTTATTGCACTCGTTGAATAAAATAATATTATGCTCGCCAGAGGCTCGCATAATATAATTTTATTCAACTCGTGCAATAAATTCAGTATTGAACTTACACTCATTCAATATCCTCTATGTCTGTTATATGTTGCGGTTCGGAGAGGAATATCCGTCCCGAGGGGTCCCACCCATTAGGGGCGGTAACGTCATTTCTTACATAACTATTTCTTACAATAGCGTATGAACTTACAACTTAAATAACAACAGTAAAATGATGTCATCATAAGCACATATTGCTCTTCTAAAACGACGTCATTTTAACGCGGTTCATTCATAAAGTGCGCTAAATAGAGGATATTGAATGAGTGTAAGTTCAATACTAAATTTATTGCACGAGTTGAATAAAATTATTTTATGCGAGCCTCTGGCGAGCATAATATTATTTTATTCAACGAGTGCAATAAATTCAGTAATGAACTTACACGAATTTAATATTCTATTTATCACATACCCAAAATAAAGACCGTTTAAAGTGAAATAAGAGTCATTTTTCATTGACGCGCCTATAGTATAACGCTAACATTTAGCGCGTCTTTACACTATGTTTGTATAACGCTAATGACGTCACGTCAAAATATATGCACGGCCGTGCAATACCATATTTACGGAGTCGCAAAATCGGCACGGGTGTGTGATAAATTGACGTTGTTGTTTCGCACGCGACTCGTCTGGCACCCTCCCATGCCAAATGAAATTTCCGGCATGGGTAAAACTCACGGAAACGCCAGTCTGCTATGCAAGAAACAGTATTTCGGTCTAACGTTACCTATGCAGATAAATTAAACATGTAAACAAAAAGTAATTAATTTGCTGGGAGTTTTTGACTTTGTTTATCCCAACATATTGAGTAAAAGTCCACCTAAATTAAGTAAATTTATAAATATAAAATTTAACAGTACATTAGTTATATTATAGTTTTGATAGGCTTTACTTGTTTTATAAAAGCTGAAACGAACAGTCCGGTCAGCTCAATAGGTAGAGCGTTATACTAAATCGGGCGACCCGGGTTTGATCATTTTTTCTACGGATTTCTATGGACATGCGCACTGTACCTCTAATCTGGCATGTACAGAAGTTATCAGTTCCTTGCAAATGTGAAGGCAACAATTAATGCTTATTTTGATATACGAAATAACATCTAATCCATTCACAAAAGAAACATCCCGGCTATTAATACATATTAACATCGGACTAAATACGGGTTGAAAGTATTTCTACCATGTAGTTTAAGCATGTAGATTCTATTACGGATGTATATATTTTACATCCAAAGGCAAAGGGTATATTTCGGTAAAATTATCCATTCAAATATGCACACTGACGCACAATTTTAACGGGAAATTTTTACTTTCAGTTTCGAGAAGATGCATTTTTCCATTTATTACTTTCATTGTCATTAAATTAAACCATAAATAGAAAAAAACTTCCACTTTCACTTTCATTTTAAGTTGGTTAATTGCAGTATGCATAGAGGACATGCATATAAAAAGAGAGATCTTTCAAGAAAAATATATATAAAAAATCAACAGTACGTATAACCATCTAAATCTGGACGTTTACCAAATTTAATGTTGTTTGAGGAAATATTAAATCATCAATTGTCAGTTCACGCTCTAACATTTGAGAATCCAATGCATTTAATTTATTGTCTTTTTCCCCTATAAAATGTTTATTATAGGAGATTCATCTATATTTGAATTATCCGTAATAATTTTGTTTTTGAAAATTGAGTACATCTTTCGTATTTCAAATTTCTTTATTGTGTTCCATAACAAATGTTGTTGTTAATTTATATGTAAAATTTCTGTTTTTAAGATTTAAAAAATAAGTACTAGGTTTTCTCCTAAATTTTCGTATCGGCATTTTGATCTTAACATCAGTCCATCTTACTTTCTGTAACATTTCTGAGATTTTCCTTTCATTTAGTGCCACCCCTCCCCCAACACAAGTTTCCTCACTTGAAAAAAATGAGATTTTCTTATATTTGCTTTTCTAATATTTGAATATTTTTTTCTAAATTTTTTTCTAATTTTTCCATGTTTTTTCTGCACTAAATTTTATTATTACGGCTCTAAGAACAACCAAAGAAATTCAAGAAAACTTTGTGGGATAAAATTTTGATCTATATAATTATCTTCAGTGTTATTTTCTGTTTTATTTAAATCAACTAAATTATGTAATGAATTCTTAACTAGATCAATATATGAGTTTTCGGACAAAAGTGGGCAATTAAATTTCCAATAACCTTTCCCCTTCCATTTTCAAATAATTTAATTGTTAACAAAACACCTGAATGGTCTGTTCTATAACCTGTAGTTATTTTACAATTATTAACATAATTAATTAATCATAAATTATCCTAATTTACTTGAAAAACCTTTATTATGCTTGTTTTCTTGTCGGATTTTTCTTTCTTTTCCATGTATATTCTCTTTTATTGCCATTTGAAACACACCGGACGTCGTGTTCAATAGTTCTAAAATACTTTATTTTGCTTGAGGGTTATTGATATTGCTGTAATTTTCATAATCTATTGAGGGATGAATAACAAGATCCCAATCTCGAAAAATTATCACGTTATCATTACCAATTGAAGTACTTTTTGTTATATATTTTCGTAAAAAGCCGGTTTATCATCATTTGGACGGTATAAATTAACGAGAGTAAGTCTGCAGTTCGGCATTAACATATCAAAAATAAGACAAATCTCAATTTCGTCAGTGTAAACATTTTCTACTCACAAAATCATTACTCCTCTACTATAACTTTTCTATGGGCTAACATAGGAGTCGTATCCCTATTCATTTTTAACAAAGGAACATAACTCTTCTTCAATGTGAACATCTTGAAGACATATATTATAGTATTTCCCAGTCCTTGACAGTTTTCTCATCACATATTAGTAAAAAAACAAACAATTTTCTTCCAAACGACCTAAAAACAATAAGAAACTAAATTTGTACGGCCGTTGTATAAACTTTTTGTAGGCGGCATTTCTTATTAGATTACTGAGACTACGAAGAAAATAGTTTCAGGTTTTACTCAGAGAAAATCTTTGTACAAACAAACAAACAAACAAACAAACATATTTGGAGGATGTGGATGGTTGTAAAGAAATATTATATAACTGTTCGTGTGTTTACTTGGTTCGAAACCATTTCGTTTTTGAGTTAATATAAGAAAAGAATGAAAAAAAATCAAAATTATCATGTTGACATAAAAATATATTAACTTTGAAAATGCGTACATGAATGAACAATTTGCAAACATGCACTGACATTGTAAACTAGACTAACAAAACATAAAATAACTGAATGGACATAATATGCATACATTTTTAACAAAATATCTTGGACAGTTTAAGTGTGGTGTAATGTGCTTCATACAAAATGACATACCTTGATATTTGGCTACTTTCTGTTTTCGGCAAAGAAAATGATTCTCTGTATGACTGCCCATCGGTAAGTTCTGAAGGCTCTGATATGGCAGATTTTCTTTTTGCTGAATGTTCTGATTCCAGCACTCTTTAACATACAAAAAAAAGAATACAATAACATGATACAGAAAAAAATATAATAAGCTTTTTAAGAGCGGTAACAATGAAATTCATCGGTAAGCTTGCACATACGAGGATAATCAAGGAAGTTTGTAGAAGTCGGTGTAATACAAATCAAGATTTGTTTACCATTTTAAGCAATGTAAACCTTTGTCAATTGAATAGTAACAGCAGTTCAGTCAACACGTACATTGTTTCTCTTACTTGAAAACATCGAGAAAAAAAATGGAAAACCAGAATATTGAGATCAAAGCATTCAAAAAAATTATTCAGAGGGGCCATATGTCAAAATTCATCGCTTAATAGATGATGAGTGTGGTGATAGAAGCCAAAAGTATTCCACAGAGGCAAAGTGGTTAGCAGAATTTAAACGTGGGCGAGACTCCTTATAAGATGGCCATAGGCAAGGTCACCCTGCTAATGTCAACACTCGGGATATGATCTTTCTATTGAAACACTATTGGTAAAACAACACACTATGGGCTATTTGTTTCATTCCACATTTCCTGGAAATTGATCAGAAAGATTGTTATGCTAATTTGAAGGTCATGTTTGAACTAGGTCCAAATATGGAAAAACCTTGTTTACACTCTAGGGAATACTGTAAATTGGGATTGAGTTTCAAAATCAGGTGAGCAATTTAAAGCAATTATGCCCTCTTGTTTTTAGGATTATGTTCAAGGTTTTTGAATAATTTCTTCGCACGTTCGATCTGAGTCTTAAGGCAATGTTTTCTTTGATTTTGTTTTTCTATCTCTTTTGCGATATTCATGCTAGAATCCGTGAATAAAAACTAAACAAAATATGTTTATCACCCTTACAAATCATTTTGACACAATGATATTTCACATATCTATGTATAAATGAAGGCTACATCTTTTTAAGACAAATTACAGATAGTGTCACATTGTGTCTTGCTTCAGAATGCTTATACATTCCATTATAATTCTTGAAAACTATATCAAGGACGATTTCCTTTGAATGTTGTGGACTATGAGGAATGACCCTGAATTACATCAAATTTGATTGTAAGTTTGATCATTTTCATGTTGTCTTCATTAGATTCAATCGTGTATAAAGTTAAATGCTCCATTTATTTAAACTTAAAATATTATTTATTGAATATCGTCCAGTGCCTTAAAGGCTCGTCTTAAATAACCAGCGGCGTAGCTGATAGAACGCGATGTACTTGAAAATTTTATAACATGCTAAAGTGCCTTAAACATACATTCATTGTGTCAAAAATTCACCAAAACTTGATGTAAAACCTGAAAAAACATCAAACTTAAATTTCCTGTCATTTAAAATTTGGGTTCATGTGAAATCATGTTTGAACGGTTTGTAGTTTCTACATTATCCATTAACGTTGTCATCAAATCGTCCGAAAAAACGGTGTTTTCATGAATATTTGTCAAGTTTGGAAAGACTCGATTAGAAACAGATAAAATAAAAATGTAACCTGAAACAAATATAAGCAAGTAAAAAAAAACATTGTGCAAGTTGCACAAAGGTTTTACAGAGAATCACAGGCACGAGTATCGGACCTGGGAAGAAAAAATATGACCAGATTTGACACTTTTAAGATGACACAGGTTTTTTTTATCAATCTGGTCATATTTTTTCTTCCCAGGTCCGATACTCGTGCCTGTGCAGAGAATTTGAAATCTTCAAAAATAAAAAAACAAACAAACAAAATCTGACCCATTTTTTTTTAAAAATTTTACCCACAGGCACGAGTATCGGACCTGGGAAGAAAAAATATGACCAGATTGATAAAAAAAACCTGTGTTCATCTTAAAAGTGTCAAAAAAAAACAAAACAAAAATGTAAATAATGACCCCCTTTGAAAATATACTATAAGTTAAGAGAAGGCCGGAAACTCCAGATTCGAGCCTACGAGCAAGGGATTCATTTCCCGGGCCGTTGTGAAAACAATTGGCCAGACAATTAAAAAAAACTTTTATCACTATTTCACGTTTATATTAAGCTTCAAAATGAGACCAACCCCAAGTCTCTAGCCCTTCCCGTTCATGAAATATCTATCAGGAAACGAGCGAATTCGTGCTGAAAATCCTTGGTAGACAGAATTGCGGCACAACAATTCGATACGTAAACATAGACTAATACATGTATGTCAGCTGAGTATGGGTCAAAATCACTTGAATTTACTAAATGATATTACTAAATACATTAAGTTGGACCACTCACAACCGTCAGTAGCATCTGATACACGCAAAATTCGAATTTCAAACCTTTCCACGGTCTTTAGATTACTTTCTACGCCATTGTCAATCAGCTGTTCGATATTTTGTAACGAGTCTTCTGATTGGCCAATAGCAACGAAAACCGCAACGTTTCACACAAGGATGCCTAATGGCGTAGAAAGCGATTGAAAGACCGTGTAAATGTTTGAAACTCGAATCTCGTGTGTATCAGATGCTACTGACGGTTGTGAGTGGTCCAACTTAATGTATTTAGTAATATTATTTAGTAAATTCAAGTAATTTTGACCCGTAGTCAGCTGACATACATGTATTAGTCTATGTTTACGTACCGAATTGTTGTGCCGCAATTCTGTCTACCAAGGATTTTTAACACGAATTCGCTCGTTTCCTGATAGATATTTCATGAACGGGAAGGGCTAGAGACTTGGGGTTGGTCTCATTTTGAAGCTTAATATAAACGTGAAATAGTGATAAAAGTTTTTTTTAATTGTCTGGCCAATTGTTTTCACAACGGCCCGGGAAATGAATCCCTTGCTCGTAGGCTCGAATCTGGAGTTTCCGGCCTTCTCTTAACTTATAGTATATTTTTAAAGGGGGTCATTATTTACATTTTTTTGGGTTTTTTGACACATTTAAGATGAACACAGGTTTTTTTTATCAATCTGGTCATATTTTTTCTTCCCAGGTCCGATACTCGTGCCTGTGATTTTACCTATCCAATAGAAAACTAATTCTTAAAATAAATAAAATCTCTTAGAATCTAAGACGAATGAAACAGTTACTTTCAAATCTATTTAAAGACAGCAACGGTGAAAACAGACTACTTCATAAATAAATAAGGTTATTTTCGCATATGTTTGTTTTGTCTAAAACCTAATTTCATCACGCACTATTTTTAGTTGAATGAAAAATATATATATAAAATATTTCAATTTACGCGTGTAATTTTTCTCCACAATCAAGCAGCAGTTCAAGAGTAATAGGTTTAAGCTACTAGCACACTTATGGAGAGCAACACCTGAAATATTTCCATGAAAGGGCTTCAAGATCATTAATTACCTAACGAGATTATAGGAATCAAAATCGACCTTGTTGTGCGTACAACGTCAAATACCGGTACATGTACGTTGAATCCCTAGTCAACACTAATGACGTTATCAAAACATTTAGATTGTGTTGTATTTGCGTATACTCATGTGTTAATCATAATGTGCTTAATGTTTATAATTTATGTTTTCTTGTAAAGAGGATAACGCATGATATAGTGATTGTTATATAAACTTCTAACAGTTATTATTGAATTTAAGGCATAATTCCAGGTAATTATGGATAATCCCTTATTAACAAAGGTTTTTAAAATTATAGTTAAATACATAAATCTTTTTGTGTGCGACATATAAAGTTATGTATTGCAAAATACTCTCATGCGAATAAACAAAAACTAATTTCTTAAAACAAAACAACTCACCTTTTGCGCTTCATAAGTGTCCCTTGTTTGGCTGCACCTTCTTCTTTTAATTGATTTACTTGTAAATCTGTAACATTTTTTGTTTCTATTTTAGATGGAACTTTTTGCAAAAGCAATTCGATAGATCTGAATATTAATCTGAATATTAAAGATATTAGAAAAAGAAACACAAAAGCATTTATCCACCACATTATCTCCATAACATTCAATCTTCCTAAATATGTTCAGTATGTCGTCGTAAATAAAGTGTATGGCTGATTGTGACAGTGACATAAATAACAGCTTAACGGTTAACTGATCCTTCTGTTGTCTTTATAAAGCTTTAAACGACAATGTGAAAGAAGCAGTGCATATAACTTCCTTAAATATTTTTTTAAATATTATAATGTTAATAATCAGCAGGGGCGTTCATGCAAATCGAGTTTACTTTCACTTTCGATTTTCAACTTCCGGGTACATCTGCAGATATTTAGGTAGCACTCCACAGTTAATTTCAAGTTCCTGCCGTCAATGTCAAACAAGCAATATGTCTATTAATTCTCATACCAAACTTCACAAACTGGAAAAAGAAAACACATTTTGTTGAGAACATATATGACATAAGATTGAAAATCTACAAAGAAATTATCCCATCTACTATAGGCAGGCAGTCAAAAAAGTTGCAATTCATTCCGTTGAAGCCCAAAATCTACAGTGGCCCGAGACCCAAAACAACACATTTCGTCCCTCTGGCAAAAAATACCTGCAAATATACAGGCTAAAGGAACACCGTCTCTGCTTTAGCAACTCCCTATACATGCAAAATATCACAAAGAAACTGGTGCTCAACCTTGTAGATTTTTTGCTACTGCTAAAAGTTTGTACCCCCCTGTAAAATGACTTGTTTTTACCGTGCATGCTGTTTAAAAGCAATGTTTACAAAAAATGGCGGCCTTGACATCTATAATCAACAGCATGTGATTTCTGGCCATGTTTTCGAATTTGCCAGTGATCATATTAGATGTCACAAAAACAAATTTCATGCTGAAAATGCACTTTAAAGCCAACCAGTCATATAAATCCAGAATATTCACTATATCCAAGATATCCTCCCTGGCCATTCGAAGCTGTGGCTTACATTTCTGTGGTGTGCTACCGTACCGTTACGCATATCGGTAACCTCGAAGAACGCGAGAGATACAGACGTAAAATTTGTTTCTGTCCTCTTTGAAGGAATAGAAAGCACGGGTCGAAAGAGGCTTAGCTTTTAGTATTACTATTAAAACTACTGATGTGAAATTTATTCAAACCATATTTACTGATTGAAATAAACCATGGAGAAACACTTTAATTCTAGTGTTTATTAAAGTTTTACCAAATTCGGAAATTGCACAGTAATTCGGGTATTTCTTTCTCTTCCATTTTGATCAAGATGTCAATTACTTAGATTGGTATAATAAAACCAAGGTCCCAAGTTATGTCTTTAATAATTAAAATAGATGGATAGATCATAGATTTATGCAAAGTTTAATTGTATTGTTCCATTTCTTACTATGGAGAATTGTATCTTTGTGGGCAAAGCACTTACACTGATATTCTGTTCCTTTTTCAATTATATTTACATGTGAATATGGTACCTAGGAAATAATGATTGAATTAAAAAATGTAATATATGTATTAACCATTTCAGATGTAAGGACACTGGGGTGTATGACAATAATAGAATATACAGTTGTTCACAATGGACCATTAATCAACTGTTTGCTGTGCCTATGATACTCAAATATCTATACATCAAAGGTAAATACATGTAAAGTAATTGATACTTTTTGAGTTGATATTGTGCAGATAAAATAGAGAATCCCTAAAGAAAGCCCAAAACGACAAAATTGAAAATGTTTCAGGCTCGGTTTGATTGAGCCTGTTCATAGACGGTACTTGAAAGTGAAACCTACCATCCACATCCCCTAGCACTGGTTTTAGCAGAATTCAACATTTAAACAAGAAATGGTAAAAAATTTGAATTTAGAAACATCCGCAGATGTGTTTATGCGGTGGTCATCATCGAACCTTCAATGTGACACTTCCGTGCTATTTAATGAAAAGCGGAGTTCGTCCCCAAGTAATAGAAAGCATGTGCCCTAAACGAGATAACAATGGGTGGAACTAAATAAAATGGAATTTTGAAAGGGGATCAGAGGTTATGAAGCCTGCATATCACAGACAAGACGTCAAAAGACAAAGTTAACAAGCAGGCAACATATCCTAATGGTGATTATACAGTAATCAAGTAGGAATACTGGAACCACCCAAATTAATAAGGGCCAAAACGAAGAAACTTAAAATACCACATAACATGTATACACAACAATAATTTCATGCTGAGATCTTAAGGATCAAAAATATAGCATCATTGATTAAATGTTCTTACAAACGTACTTACAAAGTACTGAATCCTGCTTCTTAAGGTATCCTCGAATATCTAAAGACTAGAATGCAACATGGTCATACGACTCGCCAAGATACGACTGACAGTTTATCTATTAATGGCAAGTAGTTTTCAGACAATCTACTTTTACAGTAGTGAAATAATTTTTCACGAAAGTGGTCGCCTAAGACCGGTCTCTATCACGCTTTTCACTGCCCAAGAAGGACCTATACTTTTCGTTGAGAGGTCTTTCACATTGTTTTTATATTTTCTTTATACTGTTATTGCATGCATGTTTGATAGTTTTGATAATCCAGCTTGGAATTATCTGTGCTGCAACTGGTCTATGAGGTTTGTTAAGCGAAATAAATAGTTCAGTAACATCAGATTATGCACCTTTATTTCTAAATTGTTCCGTAAATGCACAGCCAAACAGCGTTTTTGGGATCTAATAATTTGTTTTTTGGAAAGGCCGGAATGAACACAAATATAGGAACATGATTTGGTCTGGCCTATTTGGAAAGTCCTTGTCTTATGAAACTTTTACATTTACTTTGTATGTTTACATTTCCCTCACCAAGCTTAAGAGATTCCAGATCACTACATTGTCTGACAGATGTTACAGCAATATGGAAGCTTGTTTTCCATGCAAGATGCTTCAGGGACGCTTTTCTCAAAGGTTCAAAAGGGGTCTCTGTTAGTGCCTGTAAAACAAACAGTAAATCCCATTCAGGAACAAGCTTTTTTAAAGGTGATCTTTCATTAAATACACTTTTTAAATGCTTTATGACTTAAGAGTGATGTCCAACAGCAAAGTTGTCAACCCTTGGTAAAACAGAAGATACCATAGATCTATAGCCAGATGAATATATGCAGAACCTGCAAAAAAATTCAGATAAGAAATTTACGCATTGTTCTAGAGATGCTGTGTATGGATCAATTTGTTGTTCAATACACCAATGAATGAAAATTCTTAACTTAGAAATATAGTCTTTCTTAGTGCCATTTTGCCATGAGGCGGCCAGTAACTTCCTAGATTTCTCTGAAAAGCCTCTTGTTTCATAGTATCTATCGATATAGGCCATGCAGTCAGATTTAGAATAAACCTCTGGTTGATGATATACAATTCTCCCCTTGACTTGAGACAATAGATCTGATTGAACGGGTAGTATGAGAGGTTCTGCAATCAATATTTGCAAACAAATCGGAAACAAATGTTGACGCGGCCAATTTGGTGCAATTAAGATTAGAGTACACATATATATTTCTGCATGTGTTGTACGCGGTATCAACTGTATCATTGGAAATGCAAAGGCATACATGTTTGTCCATGCGATTGAGAGGGCATCCACTGCATATGCTGCTGGGTGAAAAATCCAGGTACAAAACAGTTGTGGCTGTTTGTTTTCTACTATCGCAAACAGATCCATCATTGAAAAAGCCAAGATGTTTAATTTTTTCTCATAATTGTTTTGTTCAAGGACCACTCTGTCTCATTTACTCTGTATCAGCTTAGAGCACCTGCCAGTCAATTCTTGTCTCCAGCTATATGAGCTGCTTTCATTGACATGCCATTGGCTAGTGCCAACGTCCAAAGGTCCCAAGTTTTCTGGCAGAGATTCAGATATTTCGTACCCCCTGTTTGTTGATGTATTGTACAACTGTCATATTGTCTGAGTTTATCAACGTCCTTGCATAGTAAAATTAGTCATATATCCACTCCAACCCCATTTACTGCTTGAATCTGTGGACTTTGTAGATAACAGCAGCCCTTGAGAATGTTCACTTCCTGGAAACACCACTGTAGATGATTTTTAGCGAAGGTGTAACTGATATTAGATGTGAAAAGGACATTCTCATTGGACTCCAATTCTGCAGCAAATGAAGTTGGACCGGTTGCATGAACAACAATGCATTTGGTATCAGATCCGGACAAGAAGCATTTTTGCCTAGAAATATCAAATAGTCCCTGGCTGTATTCTGAACTAAAAGTAAATTTTTGCAGATATTTTCAGACCCACAACCCCCTCTGGAGTTGGAAATAAACCCCCCTTTAGTAATTACTGATTGTTTAGGGGCCAAGATTGGATTTCTTTTTGTAAACTACAAAACCTAGTTCTAAAAGAAGATTCAGCGATTCTGAATGAGATAATGTTTGGACTGATTCATTGATAACCAATAACCTAGGTAAGTTAATAGGTGTATGCTTTGTTTTCGAAGATGTGCCGCTACTACTGCTGTGATTTTTGTAAAACTCTTGGAGCTACTACTGATGGTCCAAAGCATAGTGCTCTGAATTGGTAAACTTTTCCCTTGTAACAAAAGCGAAGATTTTTCCGACGCTTTTTGTGAATAGGGATGTAAAAATAAGCATCCTTTAAATCTAGACTGAATGCCCAATCCTTTTTTCGAACTAGATTTAGCACTTTTTTATGGTAACCATCTTGAAATGGTTTTTCCTGAGATACATGTTGACGGGTTTGAGATTTATAACTGGTCTCATTTCCCCATTCTTTTAGGTTACCAGAAATAATTTAGTGTAAAACTTTTTCATAGTCGGATGGACTATTTCTATAGCATTTTTTAAGCTCCTGATTTTCTATACTGATTAAATTTGAAACTCTTGAATTTACATTTGTATGTTTGGTGCCCAAAAAACGGTGGCTTTTTTTTATATATTCCAGTTTGTAGCCATTTTGAATAATATCTAAAACCTTTTGATCGTTTTTATTTTTTGCCATTCTGCAAAGAAATGATTGAGTCTTCCCCTAACAGGCATCTCTGGAAATTTGCTATTGTTCTTACCGAGTCATTTTCTTTCTGGTCGCCCACGTTCTCTACCAATAGATTTGGAGGTATCTGAACGGTTTGATTTACCATAGCTAAATGACCTGTCTCGCTGGTATTAACTTGAGGGCTTGACTCCAGATACTGTGACTTTTGGGATGCAAAAAGTATCTGAACTATTTGAGGAAGTTGCAGTTCGCTGTCTGTCATATAGTGGCTTTTTCGCAGGTGGTTTTTGAGCCTTTGAATTGGAATAAGGTTTGCGTTCATTCATTGTATCTTTTTGTGAAAATCTGGCAAAAGTTTATCTAATTGCTTTTTTCTTTCTTTGCGTTGCTTTAACGTTTCAAAATCTGGACCAAAAAGCCCTTCGCCTGATAGTGGTAAACTTAAGAGAATTTCCCATGATCATGTAATTCAAAGTGAGATGTGTCAGACATAGTTAAAGGTCTTCTGATTATGTGGAAAAAGGCTCCTGTCCGGCCAAACAGATCCATACTTCTGGTAATGATATCAAAATATTTCTCACTTGTTTTACTTGATCTTCAGAACCCAAATTACCTAAGAAGTAGCTGTAATAAATTTCCAAGTCCTTGTTGAAAATAGGTCTGAGTTATCATTCCTATGCGCCTATGCGAGCTGCATGGGAGCCTTTGTAGGCAATTATTTCTATTGCAAGGTTGAGAAAATGAACTGGTCATCCCTTTGTGTTTAGAATTTGCAAAGGACCCTTTTTCACCATGTATTCTTTTAAGGAAAAATTCAAAGAATGGATCAATTTTAGGTACTTAAAGAAATTAGCTTTGCTAACTGGAAATTCATCAAGTAGACTTTCATTATAGGCTGACAAATGTTGTGGATTCTGTTTGAAATAAAAGATTTCTGAGCATCATCAAGTGATATACCATTCTCTTCAGATTCTTTACTTGGTAAAAGAGCGTCTTCTCCAAATAATTCCGCAAGACAACTTTTTGTCTTTTCGGCAACGTTGAATTTGAATCACTTTTATCCTGTGACTTTTTAATTCAGAATTGGGAGCTTCTGGATCAATGTCATTCAAAAAATTCTCAACATCCCTGTTTGTTGGAATCGAAATAATGTCGTCACGTTTTGATAGATAATTTGTACTATCAGAATCAGAATTTGCATTTCCGGGAGAATGTTTGGAAGACAAAATACTGAATAGACGGTCTAAATTACTGTCCAGACATTGACTTTTCGAATCAAATTTTTCTCCCAGCATCTGATATTTAGTTTAACACGAATCTTTGCTTCGAGATTTTGAACGTTTCTAAGTCGGGTATTTCCCTTGAAACTGCACAGAATCTCCCTCGCCATCTAATTGCGCTTCACGCGAAGGCGTGGATTCGTAATCAAATATTTCTTCGTCTGTTTGCTCTTTGGAGCGACGGGTTTGTTCTTCCGAAATTATATTGTCAAGAAATATACTATTATATTGCATTAGAAATTACACCCCAGGTCCAAATCTGAATGTCAATAAACCTGAAAATGATGTTCAAAGGTTTTTCTATTTGTTTTCCTTTAGCCGGCCCTAAAAGGGTCCAATCAAATTAGTATGAGCAAACTTGATAAAACACTACCTAAGAATGCTACAGACAAAATTTTGTAATCATCTATCAATTAGTTCTGTAGAAGGAGATGTTAAAAGGTATTTCTATTTTTTGCTTTAGCGGCCCCTAAAACGGGCCAATTTAATTAATTTGAGCAAACTTGATAGAAGAATACATAAGAATGCTACAGTCAAAATTTGATGATCATCCATCAATAAGTTCTGTAGAAGGAGACGTTTAAAGATATGAAATTAATATGAGCAAACTTGATAAGAAACTACCTTTGAATGCTACAGACAAAGTTTGGTGATCATACATCTTTTAGTTCTGTAGAAGCAGACTTTAAAATGTATTTGTATTTTAAGCTTTAGCAGCCCCTAAAAGGAGCCAATCAAATTCATATGAGCAAATGTGATAAAGACTACTCAAAAATGCTACAGACAAAATTTGGTGATCATCTATTAATTAGTTCTGTTGAAAAAGACGTGTAAATGTATATCTACTTTTAGCTTTAGAGGCCCCTAAAAGGGGCCAATCAAATTTATATTAGCAAACTTGATTAAAGACTACCTAAGAATGCTTAAGACAAAATTTGGTGGTCATCAATCAATAGTTCTGCAGACGCAGACGTTTAAAGGTATTTCATTTTTAGCTTAAAAGGGCCTATCAAATTAATATGAGCAAATTTGATAAAAAAACTACCAAAGAATGCTACAGACAAAGTTTGGTGAACATCCATCTATTAGTTCTGTAGAAGATGTCTAAAGGATTTTCTTCTTCTATTTTTAGCTCTAGAGACCCCGATAAGGGGCCAATCAATTTGATATGAGCAAATTTGATAGAAGAATACCTAACAATGCTACAGTCAATGTTTGGTGATCATCCATCTATAAGTTCTGTAGAAGGAGACATTTAAAGGTATTTATATTTTTAGTTTTAGAGGCCCCTAAAAGGGGCCAATCAAATTTATATTAGCAAACTTGATTAACGACTACCTAAGAATGCTGAAGACATTTGATGGTCATCCATCAATTAGTTCTGTAGACGCAGACGTTTAAAGGTATTTCATTTTTAGCTTAAAAAGGGGCCTATCAAATTAATATGAGCAAATTTGATAAAAAAAACTACCAAAGAATGCTACAGACAAAGTTTGGTGAAAATCCATCTTTTAATTCTGTAGAAGATGTCTTAAGGTTTTTCTTCTTCTATTTTTAGCTCTAGAGACCCCGATAAGGGGCCAATCAATTTGATATGAGCAAATTTGATAGAAGAATACCTAACAATGCTACAGTCAATGTTTGGTGATCATCCATCTATAAGTTCTGTAGAAGGAGACATTTAAAGGTATTTATATTTTTAGTTTTAGAGGCCCCTAAAAGGGGCCAATCAAATTTATATTAGCAAACTTGATTAACGACTACCTAAGAATGCTGAAGACATTTGGTGGTCATCCATCATTAGTTGTGTAGACGCAGATGTTTAAAGGTATTTCATTTTGTAGCTTAAAAAGGGCCTATCAAATGAATATGAGCAAATTTGATTAAAAAAAACTACCAAAGAATATTACAGACGAAGTTTGGTGAGTTCTGTAGAAGATGTCTAAAGATTTGTCTTCTTCTATTTTTAGCTCTAGAGACCCATAAAAGGAACCAATCAATTTCATATGAGCAAATATGGTAGAAGAATACTTAAGAATGCTACACCCAAAATTTGTTGATCATCCATCAATAAGTTCTGTAGAAGGAGACGTTTAAAGGTATTTCTATTGGTCCCTAAAAGGAACCAATCAAATTCATATGATCAAACTTGATAAAAGACTATCTAAAAATGCTACAGTCAAAATTTGGTGATCATCCATCAATTAGTTGTTCTGTTGAAGAAGACGTTTAAAGGTATTTCTATTTGAAGCTTAAGCGGTCCCTAAAAGGGGCCAATCAAATTAATATGAGCCAACTTGATAACAAACTACCTTTGAATGCTACAGACAAAGTTTGGTGATCATCCATCAATTAGTTCTGTAGACGCAGACGTTTAAAAGTATTTCATTTTTTAACTTAAAAAGGGCCTATCAAATTAATATGAGCAAATTTGATAAAAAAAAAACTACCAAAGAATGCTACAGACAAAGTTTGGTGAACATCCATCTATTAGTTCTGAAGAAGATGTCTAAAGGTTTTTCTTCTTCTATTTTTAGCTCTAGACACGATAAGGGGCCAATCAATTTCATATGAGCAAATTTGATAGAAGAATACCTAAGAATGCTAGAGTCAAAGTTTGGTGATCATCCATCTATAAGTTCTGAAGAAGGAGACATTTAAAGGTATTTCTATTTTAAACTTTAGCGGTCCCTAAAAGGAGCCAATCAAATTCATATGATCAAACTTGATAAAAGGCTATCTTAGAATGCTGAAGACAAAATTTGGTGGTCATCCATCATTAGTTGTGTAGACGCAGATGTTTAAAGGTATTTCATTTTGTAGCTTAAAAAGTGCCTATCAAATGAATATGAGCAAATTTGATAAAAAAAACTACCAAAGAATATTACAGACGAAGTTTGGTGAGTTCTGTAGAAGACGTCTAAAGATTTTTCTTCTTCTATTTTTAGCTCTAGAGACCCATAAAAGGAACCAATCAATTTCATATGAGCAAATATGGTAGAAGAATACTTAAGAATGCTACACCCAAAATTTGTTGATCATCCATCAATAAGTTCTGTAGAAGGAGACGTTTAAAGGTATTTCTATTGGTCACTAAAAGGAACCAATCAAATTCATATGATCAAACTTGATAAAAGACTATCTAAAAATGCTACAGTCAAAATTTGGTGATCATCCATCAATTAGTTGTTCTGTTGAAGAAGACGTTTAAAGGTATTTCTATTTGAAGCTTAAGCGGTCCCTAATCAAATTAATATGAGCCAACTTGATAACAAACTACCTTTGAATGCTACAGACAAAGTTTGGTGATCATCCATCAATTAGTTCTGTAGACGCAGACGTTTAAAGGTATTTCATTTTTTAACTTAAAAGGGGCCAATCAAATTAATATGAGCAAATTTGATAATAAAAAAAAACTACCAAAGAATGCTACAGACAAAGTTTGGTGAACATCCATCTATTAGTTCTGAAGAAGATGTCTAAAGGTTTTTCTTCTTCTATTTTTAGCTCTAGACCCGATAAGGGGCCAATCAATTTCATATGAGCAAATTTGATAGAAGAATACCTAGGAATGCTACAGACAAAGTTTAATCATATATGTATATGTAAAAAGACTAAAGGTAAGCTGTTTTGAAAAAAATTCTTATTTCAACATATAGATCTTGAAATATGCTTTTTGTGCAAAAACAGCTTATCTTCATTTTTTTAACCTATATAATAAGTATATATGCTGGGATTGACCAATATACATTTTATTTGGATTTTATGGTGTTTGGAGCTCCACACTCAAGTGTCTATGAATAATTACCCCATCAAAAGGTCATGGAATATTCAAATGACTCATGTCAATATTGCCAAATAATAAGTGTGACTGAACATACGGGGTGGCCACACAAAAACTCTTCTCACAAAACAGGACAACTTTAAACTGTCTCACATAATATAATTTCAATGTATAAAAATGTTATAGCGTCCTGTGAATTACCTGAGAAAGAAAAGAAACACCACACCAATTTTTGTTAGATTGTTTATTTGTAAATGACGATCAACAGTATTTAAGCATTAATTTACCTGTTAAATATAAGCTATATATCAATTATAACATGCCTAAAACAATCCTTAATTGCTATCAGTAATTAATGTTCTAATTTTAAAACTTATGTTGTAACAAAGTTTTCTTTACATTTATTATTAACAGTTGTAAGACAATAAACATTATCCTTATTTTTATGCTTGGTAGAAAAATCATGATTGGTATACCATATATTTAAACAAACAGAATCCATTAAAATATCTGCTTAGAGAAAACACTTGAAAAAGAGTGATCTGCCAGCCAAGGATAAACTCAAACAATTTCACTACTTCTCATGCCAGTGCTTTTGCAGGCAGACAATTAAGATATAATGTTCAATAAACTCACTTAAGTATCATAATCACACACACAAAGCAAACATTTAGAGCAGAAATTTTATGACATTTTACAAATGACCATGTTCCCCATACCACTCCCACTGATTTCATTAATATTATGCCATGATACTACAATTAACGACCAACGCAACGTGTTATTCTCTACATACATAGCAATACAAAGCAAAATACAAAACATGCATGTATTTTGTCAGTTTTCATCAAGTGCCAATCAAAAACAAAATATTTTAATTAACACTTTCTTTTTGTAATACACAAGAAAATAAAATACAAAATCAACAAACAAATTTACATTATAAAAGAAAATCAACAAATTGTCCGTAGTAAACGTAAACATGAATGAACACCAATCCAAAACAGTTAAATAAACAGCAACATTAAATATTTAATGTAGTGTCAAGTATCAGTAACGAATCAAAAATAAACACAATAATACATGATACAATTATAACTCAATTCAACAAAAATATCACACCATTTTATTATTATCACCTGTTTCATTGTTTTTATGACCATCACAGTCTCCATGCTTCTCATGCTCGCAACCTTCACATTTTTATAATTATAAAACATTTTCAAGTCTAGTAATAATATGACAATGAAAATACTTCCTTCTACTGAACAGTTTATCACAACTATTATAAGGCCATATGTTTTGTGTGTAACATGCAAAAACAAAGAATACAAGCATACGTATTATGATTGTCTGCTTTAACATTATCACTATCAAATATCCCTTTTCTTTTAAAATATTTCACACACCCATCACAGATTTGAACATTTGGTCTTGTATTTTTTTGTCAGTCCTTACATTTACAATGAGAATATCTCTCAATATCTTCTATAGTTTCCAGTCTGTTTTTCTTTCAACATAACGTATGTACACACCCATGTATGAACACTGTATTTATATAGAATGTCCTTTGGGAAGTCTGCTAGTACTGCCAAATCTAACAAAGGATTGTCCATGCTGTCTACATATCCAGGCAGCCATTCTCCAAGTCTGTAATAAAAAAGACATTTACAACAAATAATGCTTATATTTGATCTAAGGAACACTTAGTTGCTGTGTTCACAAAAAAGGTATATTAAGTAACATCAAAGAGCCATGAAAAGGTAGATGAAAAGCATATTGAGGATTTGCACTATTTCCAAAGGTCATAAAATTATTATCTGTCAAACAAGACATGAAAAACATACTTAAATGATGATTAGCCAGTAAGATATTGAAAAGATCTATCAGATCTATATAATCATTCAACTTTTACTGATGTGTCGACAGTCTACTAAATCTGCTAAGGTTTATGTTGACCAATCAATTAAGAGATCATAAAGAGGTTTACTTGTGGTTGGTTGTATCAATAAAATCCTCGTCCTCCGGGTTTTGTCTGACAGCAACAACTAACAGAATATACTCGTGAAGTATTTCTACAAGCTGGTTTAGTTTCTCTATTGACAACTTCTTCATATAACCCCTGTATTCTGCCATTATCTCATCTGGTAATTCCTCGTGGAACTCTTTTAACACACTTTCAAATGTTGACTGAAATGTAAATTATTTGTGTTCCTATCAATTATCTACCATAATATAATAACACAGTATCTTATGATCTGACACAAGACAAACACATATAGTTTATCAAACTATAAACTTTTAAGGTAATCCTAAACCCATGTTATGTACTGCCTTGATTTAAAACTGCACAATCTTAGAATTTCGCAGTATGTCTAGTCAGACCTGTACAAAAACTCTCAAAGTAACCTCAAAATATATGAAAATACTTTGTCAACCTACCTCTGTGTGTTGATTATTCCCAATCATCTTCTTTGATTTCTGTAGTGACAGCAGTAACCATAGTGACTGTGCATGTCTTAATTCACATGCCTGCTGGGCCTACAATGAATTTGTAATAATGTTATTAGCCTACCATACTATAAAAACCAGTGGGTTCTTATTCTATAGATTTTAGTCAATTCTGAATATTTTCCAAAACGGATATATTTGTAAACTTGTTTCCTTAAAAGCATATTTTCATGTATGATATATTGAAAGGCCACATACAATAATGAATAAACACGAGGGCCATGATGGCCCTGAAATCGCTCACCTGTTTATAGGCTCCCCGGGCGGGCAAATTTTAACCCAAGGCCTTTTATTTGAACAAACTTGGTAGACACCCATTAGAAGATGTTTCATGATAAATATCTAAGCTCTAGCTCTTTGGGGTTTTTAAAAGATGATTTTTAAGTATTTACAATGAAAACAATGACACCCCCCCCCCCCCCGGGGTCAATTTTGGCCCATCGGCTTTTATTTGAACAAACTTGGTAGACAATCAATAGAAGATATAATATGCTTTGTATCTAAACTCTAGCTCTTTGGGTTTTTTTGAAAGAAGATTTTTTAAGTTTTTACTATACAAAAATTTAAGGAAAATCAATGATCCCAGGGCCAGGCCAATTTTAACCCCAGTGCCCTTATTTGAACAAACTTGGTAGACACCCATTAGAAGATGTTTCATGCTAAATATCTTAGCTCCAGCTCTTTGGTTTTTTTAAAAGAAGATTTTTAAAGTTTTTACTATATACATAAAGGGAAAAAATGACCCCCTGGGGCAGGGCCAATTTTGACCATGGGGCTTTTTTTAAACAAACCTGGTAGACACCCACTAGAAGATGTCTCATGTTTAATATCTAAGCTCTAGCTATTTGGTTTTTATAAAAGAAGATTTTTTTATACTTTTACTTTATACAAATAAGGAAAATCAATGACCCCTCAGTTGGAGCCAATTTTGACCTCAGGGCTTTTATTTGAACAAACTTTGTAGACACTGACTAGACGATGGTTCATGCCAAATATTTTAGCTCTAGCTCTTTCAGTTTTTTAAAAGATTTTTCAAGTTTTTTTTTGGTTGCCAAGGCAACCAGAGTTCTGCATGGCATTAAATTCTTTGCCCAATTTTAAAGTTGACTACCAAAGGAACATTCCTGTGAAGTTTGGATGAAACTGGCTAAGAGGTTTATGAGGACATGTCGTTTAAAGTAAAACAAGAAACATGGCAATGCCATGAAACCAGGTTTTCAATTATCACCATTGTAGATAAATATGTTGTATTTGAAATACAAATACAAGCAACAAACAATGTAACTATGTGCAATGTAAAACATGAATAATGTAGGAGGAATTGCCACTGAAGAAGTGTTCACTATAATATTATGTATAAGGAAAAAAAACAAAGGGCCATAATTAGGTCAAAAACTATCCAATCACAAAACCCCGACAATATGTGCCAGGGTGCTTGATGACAAAGCTTCTGTGAAAGTTTGAACAAAATCCGTTGAGAAATGTAGGACGAGTTCAGCACAGAAGAATTTGTTCACTATAATTATATTGATAATTCTGTATAATGAAAAACAAGTTACAAAGTAGACATGAAATAATATATCATATCTTTTTTAAATTACCTCCAAAGATGATATGACCTTTGACTGCCAAATCAAGTTAAAATCATGTAAACAGGATTTTTCAATGTTAATGTCACTGTGACCTTGACCTTGGAGCCAGCCATGCGGAACATGCGTTCTGCACGTCATCTTGATGTGGTAAACATTTGTCTGAAGTTTCATCAAAATTCTTCAAAGGGTTGAAGAGTTACAGAGCGGACAGGATTTTCAATGTTAATGTCACTGTGACCTTGACCTTGGAGCCAGCCATGCGGAACATGCGTTCTGCACGTCATCTTGAATATATCATATCTTTTTTAAATTACCTCCCAAGATGATATGACCTTTGACTGCCAAATCAAGTTAAAATCATGTAAACAGGATTTTCAATGTTAATGTCACTGTGACCTTGACCTTGGAGCCAGCCATGCGGAACATGCGTTCTGCACGTCATCTTGATGTGGTAAACATTTGTCTGAAGTTTCATCAAAATTCTTCAAAGGGTTGAAGAGTTACAGAGCGGACAGGATTTTCAATGTTAATGTCACTGTAACCTTGACCTTGGAGCCAGCCATGCGGAACATGCGTTCTGCACGTCATCTTGATGTGGTAAACATTTGTCTGAAGTTTCATCAAAATTCTTCAAAGGGTTGAAGAGTTACAGAGCGGACAGGATTTTCAATGTTAATGTCACTGTGACCTTGACCTTGGAGCCAGCCATGCGGAACATGCGTTCTGCACGTCATCTTGAATATATCATATCTTTTTTAAATTACCTCCAAAGATGATATGACCTTTGACTGCCAAATCAAGTTAAAATCATGTAAACAGGATTTTCAATGTTAATGTCACTGTGACCTTGACCTTGGAGCCAGCCATGCGGAACATGCGTTCTGCACGTCATCTTGATGTGGTAAACATTTGTCTGAAGTTTCATCAAAATTCTTCAAAGGGTTGAAGAGTTACAGAGCGGACAGGATTTTCAATGTTAATGTCACTGTGACCTTGACCTTGGAGCCAGCCATGCGGAACATGCGTTCTGCACGTCATCTTGATGTGGTAAACATTTGTCTGAAGTTTCATCAAAATTCTTCAAAGGGTTGAAGAGTTACAGAGCGGACACAATTTCGTTTGACGCCCGCCCATCCGCCCATCCGCCCGCCATACCCCAATCTAATAACCAGGATTTTCAAAATTGAAAACCTGGTTAAAAATATGAAGAGACGGATGCCGTACCGACGGATGGCCGGACGCCGGATGAAAAGCATTCAGAAAAGCTGGACAGGTGAAAAATAGGATAAAGAAACTAACACAATTACAATCATAAATGTAAAGTCAGAGCAAAACACAACATTAAAATATTAGTTAGTACATAGACAACAGTTCAGACACTGTATAATTGTACATTGGTTAAATGTTATGTACATACATTTTTAATTAGTTTTTGCTTTGTTTAAATCAAATGAATAAAAACATTTTACATTTTTGAAATTCAAATTTAAATAATATTGGGTCATATAGAAAAATTTAAGTACAATCACCTTTTGACTATGTATTGTGGTTTTCATTTGAAGTGTGTTCCCCATGAATTCATGTAAAGTTTTCTCTGGTTGACCTCCTGTAGACTTTAGAAAACTTATTGTTATGTCCAGATTGTCCAGTGATGTACAAATATCTGGTAGCGTCTTTATCTCAGCACATATCTGAGTCTTAACTGCTGCACTCAAATTTTCCTGAAAGAAACCCAACATAATATAAATTGTTTCACATAATAGGAGTGCTGACTTAAATGCATATGAAGTAATAACAGAGTAATTTCTTTAACGGAATAATCCTTGAAAATAGTTAAAAACGATTTTATTTTGCTGTAGTAACACTGATTGCCATTACAGAGAGTAAAAAATAAATCTAAAAATATGTTTTACCTGGGGTATTTTCTCAGACAGTTTTCTGAAGACTTCAGCATCAGTGAACTCAGTTCTGTACACCATCTGGTCAATCTAATTGATAAAGTTAAAAAGTGATCAACCATTTATTAAATACGATTATCAAATTTTTCTTAAGCTGGTACAAGGGGGTATAGGTGGTAACAAAAATAAACCACTGCCATCAATGCACAACCTAAAACCATACAGTCAAAGGTTTGGCATACTCCTTGTTACCTTGTTAGACAAACCTTACTTGTTCCTAGTCACTATTCAAAATATAGTATTTTAAAAAATCATATAAGACATATTGGAAAGGTAAATCAATGTAATTTATTGTAATCTTCATATCTATTCCAAGTCAATATAATCAAACTTATTAAAACTGCTCCAATATGTGTCTATAATTGTAAAATCATGTAACCGGCAATAGTCTTTAGTTCTTAACTCTTAACTGGGATGTTTGTGTTGATTATGTCTATGAAAGGATATAAATTCACAAAACATTACAATAAAGACAAGCATTACTTGAGATACATGTACCAGAATCTCTTTTTTCATCACAAGAACTAAAAACAAGAGCTTTAAGAAAAGTCATACCATCAACACCCTTCCAACTTCAATTCTTGACTTTGAAAACAAGAACCTGTCCATCAATTGTCTCTCTAAGGCAGCAAAGTCATACTCTATCTTTGTCCCTTTACCCATCTCAAATGAATACTGGCAGTTAGCAAGCACTAAAGGTAAAATGTCGTGCTGGGGGTCGTAGCTGATTAGATGTGCTGATGTCACCTCTTTCGGGTTTACACTGGATATGCTGCCAGATTTCCTGTACAAAAATATTCAAGTTTGCTTATCACTACTTAATTCTGTATCACTAGCAACATTAAAGACCAATACAATAACATCTTTCAAAATATTTAATGTTTATTGAAAATAAGTATTTAAAATATTGTATGTGGTTTCATATCAATATTTAAATTCTTTCCAGGTTAAGTTTAAGTCACAACAACACTGTCAAGGTCTTAATGAGGCAGAAAAACGACAGATTGGCAGAGAGGTAAACTACTGATCGCTAGTCGCAATTGTTCAAACCCCGTCAGGTGCAAGTTGTTGATTCCTTGAGTAAGAAACTTTACACTTATTGCTCAAGAAGGATTTGACAGTGTGTCTATAAGCTTATAGCTTCCTACACAAGCGAACTTAAATAAATTCTGTAATAAACAAATTTATAATGTGCCTTTCCAGCTTTACTGTTTGAAGAACACTGCAGATGCTCCTTTGTGAATTGTTTTATAGCCCAAAATGAATCACCAACCTACCACAACTTGCTGGATACCTAACAGTATGAAATTACTTTTGATACAGTTTGAATTTAAGAATTGGTGCCTGTTTTAATCTTGTTTTAATTATTATTTTGTTGGCTCCTATTTCACAAAATTAGATTGAAAAAGTCATAAGCCTTTTCCTTCATTTCACTTTATGTAAATTGCTAAAGTTATTACATCATGTTGCGTATGATATAAATATATTAACATTACATTCATAAGCCTTACATAATCTATGACACATGAACCCAAAATGAACCATCAACCTACAACAAGCTGGCCGGATGGCTACCTAACAGTAAGAAACTACTTTCAATACAGTGTCAATTTAATATTTTCCTGTATTTCACACCAATAATGTATTGCATCATGTTGCGTATGGTATAAAGATATCTCTATTATGTTCATAAGCCTAGCGTAATATTTGTCATATAACATTAATAGGGGGAACACAGGAATATATCAACATGTTCTATACTCTTCATCAACACATATAACTTATGTGATATCTCCTATTTCTCAAGTCAGCATTAATATTCGAATAACAGAAATGAGTAAAAGTAGTTACCTATGAGCTTCCTTGAGATATTTAACTACGAAATCACTTTGTTTCCTCATCAAAAAGTCTAACAGGACATATGAACATAGTCCATCCTCTATTATTTTTGGTAACAAGATAGATATTGGTGGAATATTCAAGTATCTCCCGTCAATATTCCCAAACAATAACAAGGGTTAATGGATATACGTTACTGGATATTCCCCTAAGAAATACACATCATTTAAAAATATAAAGAATAAATCTAAATGTTTAAATGAGGTTATGTGGCAGGCATATCACATACATATCACATACAGCTAGCTCCTAGCATATACATGTGAAAAAGTGTAATTATAATAGTGCAAAAAATAAGGGAACAAAGAGGAAGGGTGAAAACTGGTGAAAGGTAATAAACAAATTGGCTCAAACATTATTCCTGCCGATCAATTTTAAATTGAGGAAAACATATAGTTTGGCAATATTGACCGGAGACTTATCAACTTTAGGAAGCTTTTTCGTAAGTTGCAATTTCGAATCCTCGATATACATTTTTTTTAGATTTATTTCACTATTTTCTTCAGTTATATGCAGCATTTGTGAATAAATCATTTGATAATTTCCCGGTGTCTTTTTTTTAAATTTCATACCTTTGATACATACATGCATATGTAATTTTTTAAAATTTAAATATATTTTGTCATACAATGGGTGATTGACATGCAAAAAAGATACAACATGTATTAAAGTTTTGCAAAATAATGTAAACAAATGTTTAATAAGTTTTCGAGCCTAATATACCTTCAAATTGAAGCTCAAATTGAAGTATTCACTCTGTGCCACTGAGGCTTTTTAGACAAGTGTTGTGTCAGTACACAAACCATGTTTACCGGTTTGCCATTCTTTAAGGATATACAATGCTCATCTTTGCGTGAAATATTTTTATCACAGGCGAAATATTTTTATCACAGAAATCTATTGAAATCTGTAATTCTTGCCGAATATGTCCAATTTGAATAAAAGAATGAATAAATTATGTATAAGAAGCTGCGTGGCATTCTACAGGTCAAGTAAAAGTGGTCTTGATAATAATAATAAGAATTACCACATCTTTATAGCGCCCTTCTCAAAAATAAAATAAAATGTTCAAAGGCGCTTTACAATGGAATTATATACATTTACAATGACTTAAAAAACAAACAAAAAGTAATAAAAATAACAACACACATATATGTTTACATTTACAAACTATAAAATACCCCATGATTAATCTAAAAGTCTAAAACTAATAATAATAATAGTCTAAGACTTGAAAATGAAATAAAGAGAAACGTTGAAACTATGGAAATTAAAAAAAATCAAATCAATTTTGACAACTGAAATCTAAATCCAATTTGATAAAACAGTAATCAATAATTGAAATGTGATTCAAAAATAGACTTTAATGTGTACCCAGATATCTCATAACAAAAGACAGCACGCCAATTCACAGTGATAACAAATACAGTACAGTTAGTTACTACAAATTTTCAGGAAAAAATGTGTTTTTAAAGATTTCTTGAAAACATGTACTGTTTTTGAGTCTCTGATACTGTCTGGAAGAGCATTCCACAGTTTTGGTGCCACCGAAGAGAAACTGCGTTCACCAAATCTTACAGTCCTACTTTTGGGAACAGCAAGTTGCTTTGAAGAGTTCTTTGATCTTAAGTTTCTTGTTGGTTGATATAGCGCCAGTAAATGTTTTAGGTAAATTGGTGACTGATCATGTAGGGCTTGATAAGTTTGATAAGGATTTTAAAGTCTACTCGATAAACCACAGGAATCCAGTGTAGTTTCTTCAATACTGGAGTGATCTGTTCAAATCTGGAAGTTATTGTGATGATGCGGGCAGCAGTGTTTTGAAGATGTTGTAGTTTGTTCAATGTCGTTTTAGGTACACCATATAAAAGTGCATTACAAAAATCCATGCGAGAGGTGACTAAAGAATTCACTAAAGATTTTGTTGCATCAGTATTCAGGTATTTCCTTATATGACCAATCTGGCGTAGTTGTCCATAACAAGATCTGCAAACTGAGTTAATGTGCTTTTCCATGGTCATGTTGTTGTCCAATACAGCACCAAGATTTCTTACACTATTTGATGGTTTTATGTTTTCATCTCCGATAGTCACAGTTATTGTCTCAACATGCTTTTGTTTTCTCTGAGATGTAAATATTATTACTTCTGTCTTGTCAGCATTGATTTTCAACATATTATTGTTCATCCATGTCACTATTTCAGCAAGACGATTTTGAACTCGATCTAATGAGTCATTCTTAGAGACTGGACATGTTGGTTTAAAGGAGAGGTTAAGTTGTCCATCGTCTGCATAATAATGGTATTCCGATCCATGTTTCTTACATATTGCACCAACAGGTTTAGTGTACATAGTTAACAAATTTGGTCCCAGAACGGATCCTTGAGGCACACTGTAGCTCAATTTGATTGGGTTTGACAGTTCACCATTTATTGTGACAGTCTGGTGTCGATCACATAAATATGAACGTATCCATTCTAACGGTTTTCCAGAAATACCAAAGTTGGTGTTAAGGCGCTGTAGAATTGTAATGTGGTCGATTGTATCGAATGCAGCTGATAAGTCCAGCATAACTAAGTAAACATGGTAACATCATTGTTGTCTAGTGAATTCAATATATCATTTTGAACTTTTATTAGTGCTGTTTCAGTTGAATGAAATTGAATTTTCTATATGCAGATTGATGGGGATCATGAAGCTCGTTTGCTGTTAAAATCATTCCAGACCATTTTCTCTAGAATTTTAGACACGTATGACAGATTCGAAACAGGTCTGTAATTCTTTAAAATGTTGGTATCTAAATCTAGCTTCTTGATGAGCGGTCTGATCAGGGAACTTTTGAATGATTTTGGAACATATGAACGATCTAATGAATAGTTAATCAGTTTTGTCAATGACGGGACCAATTCGTCCAAACATTCTTTTAACAGCCATGTTAGTATCACATCCAGTTCACGAGATTTACTTTGTGATTTTGATATAACTTTTCTCAGTTCATTTTCGGTTACAGGTGTAAATTCAACTAGCTCATCTGTTTCACTATTCATACACTCTTGTGTGTCGATATGAACTTGTCACGTATTTTTTCTATCTTATCGACGAAAAAATCAATGAACTCTTGAGCTAGGTCTGCTGATGATAAAGAAACTGGTAAAACAACCTCATCGGTTCTTCCAAGAAGATTTTTTGTCACTTTAAATAGATTTTTTGGTCACGACCACATGACCCTATCTTTTCAGCATAAAAGCTAATACGTGTTCGCTTGAGTAATTTATTGACATACGCACATTGACTTCTATAAATTTCATGATCTACTGTCAGTTGAGATTTTTCCCATATTCGTTCCAGCTTTCGTTTGGAATGTTTTGCCTTGTGAAGTTCGTCATTAAACTATGGATAAGACGGACGATTGTTTTTGTTATAAGCGGATCATGTTTATCAATAAGGGTTGACAAACCGATGTTCAAAGATTCCACGTATTCGTCTAGGTCGAAAATAGACATATTCGCATTTGATATATCTAATGATTTCATATCCTCTCTGAAACCTTTAATATCAATCGATTAATATCTTTCCTCTCGCGTCAGATAGCCCTGGGTCTCTGACCTCTATATTGGACACAATGTTGTCAGTGTCTCGGGTGATAACAACATCAAGGGTATGTCCTGCAACATGTGTAGGTCCCTGAACATGCTGTTTTAATCCAAATGTTTCAAGACAACTGATGAATTTTGTCTACATGAAAGTTGAAGTCCCCAACAATTATTACCGGTTTATCAATAGTTGCATATTTCGAAAGAAACAAAGGCCATTCCTGTTCAAGAAAAGTGTTTGTACTGAGACCATTCTTTTGTGATGGTGGTGGTCTATAGATAACAGAAAGGCAGAAGGAGTCTTTTTCGATAGCTATATTACAGTCAATGTGTTCAAATGTAGAAAAATGTCCATCGGTAGATGAGGTCAAAACTTTGAAATTTATGTTGGATTTGTAGATAATAGCAACACGACCCCCTCGAATTTTGGCAGGTCGAGGAACTTGCTTCATTTTATACCCGTTCGGAACTAGCTCACTACTGCAAACTTTATCAACTGAACTACTCAACCATGTCTCGGTGATGGCAACTATATCAAAGCCGTTTGATAGGATAAAATCACAGATGGCTATTGTTTTATTCTTCACAGACCTAGGATTGATTGAGCATACTTTTAAGTGTTTCTGACTTTCTTTTGTACGAACAGTTTGAATTCGCTTGATCTGAATGATATTGTTAATGTGAAGTATATTTGAGTTTGTTTTTGAGGCACGTTTACTGTAAACAACAGTTGGAATAGCTTCTGGTAATGTTCTTAGATTATCGTCATTTACTCCTTGATTAATATCCCATGATCTCATATGACTCTGACCACTTCTCTTACCTCGTTTATTTCTTTCTGGATTTCTAACTATTTTATTTGCTGCACCACAATGTTATTAAGTGTATTGCCTTGGGCAGTCACTGATTTTCCAATATCGTACAAGGTTGATCTTTCGTACTTAATCCAATTTGAAAGGTTGTCACTAATCCTTCCTTAGGGCATTTTACATGTAAATACAGTTTCTATATATATTATGTTTTTGTCTTCAAAGTCCAAATTTCTCTTCAAAACACAATAATTCCCAAAACAAAAATAAGAATTCCAATGTCATACAGTTTATGATTAACTCTGTCAAATCTCATTCTTCAACACAGAATATAAACACTTTCATAAAGGCAAAGTGTAGGAGCTCACAAAAATTGCAGCCAACACCTGGTGCAATGAGATGTAGATCTTTTCTTTAAAAAACTGCCAGTTTTTTTAATGACACTATATAATCATATTGTAACCACCTATAGTGTTTAGAATTTCAAACACAACATATCTTTGTGTGAAGTAAAAACATGTTTATTTTATATTTACAAAGAGACTGTGTAGCAATTATAGATATTTTCAAATATGAAATTTGAGCGTAATATATATTTAACATCCGTAATGTTTACTTCGGAATCCGATAATTTCACAGACACATGGGGTGTGGAGCTCCAAACGCCTTTAAATATAAATTGTTTATCTGTCAATCCCAGCACATTTACTTATCATATATGTCAATAAAACTAAAAGGTAAGCTGGTTTTTAAAAAAAAATTATATTTCAACATATATGTTGTATCATTAATTTATATATGTTGAAATTGGAACTTTTTTCAAAACAGCTTATCTTTAGGTTTTTTTTTACATATATGATAAGTATATGTGCTGGGATTGACCAATAGACATTTTATTTGGATTTAAAGGCGTTGTGAACTCCACACTCAAAGTGTCTGTGGATAATTACCGACAATAAGTCATTGAATATTCAACTGTCTCATCCAACATTGCCAACTAATAAGTGTGACTGAATATACGTGGTGGCCACATAAAAACTCTTCTCACAAAACGGGATAATTAAACTGTCTCACCTAATATAATTTCAGCATAACTTTAAACTGTCTCACATAATATAATTTTAATGTATAATTTTTTTTGTAGCATCCTGTTCATTACCTGAGAAAGAAAAGAAACACCACACCAATTTTTGTTAGATTGTTTATTGAAAATGTCGATCAACAGTATTTAAGCATTAATTTACCTGTTAAATATAAGCTATATATCAATTATAACATGCCTAAATCAATCCTTAATTGCTATCAGTAATTAATGTTCTAAATTTAAAACTTATGTTGTAACAAAGTTTTCTTTACATTTATTATTAACAGTTGTAAGACAATAAATATTATCCTTATTGAAAAATCATGATTGGTATACCATATATTTAAACAAACAGAATCCATTAAAATATCTGCTTAGAGAAAACACTTGAAAAAGAGTGATCTGCCAGCAAAGGATAAACTCAAACAATTTCACTACTTTTCATGCAAGTGCTTTAGCAGGCAGACAATTAAGATATAATGTTCAATAAACTAGCTCAGGTCTCATAATCATACAAAAAGTAAACATTTAGAGCAGAAATTATATGACATTTCACAAATGACCATGTTCCCCATACCACTCTCGCCCCCAATGATTTCATTAATATTATGCCATGATACTACAAAAAAAGAACCAACGCATTTAATCTCTACATATATGACAATACCAAACAAAATACAACACATGCATGTATTATGCCATTTTTCATCAAGTGCCAATCAAAAACAATATTTCAATTAACACTTTCTTTTTGTAATACACAAGAACATATAATATAAAATCAACAAACAAATTCTATCATAATAAAAGAAAATTAACATTTTTTTCTGTACTAAACTTAAACATAAATGAACACCAATCCAAAACAGTTCGATATAATAAACAGCAACATTAAATATTTGATGTAGTGTCAAGTATCAGTAACAAATCAAAAATAAACACAATAATACATGATATAATTATAACTCAATTCAACAAAAATATCACACCATTTTATTATTATCACTTGTGTTTCATTGTTTTTATGACCATCACAGTCTCCATATTACTCATGCTCGCAAACTTCACATTTTTATACCTATACAAGATTGTGCAAGCCTAGTAATAATATGACAATGAAAATACTTCCTTCTACTGTACAGTTTATCACAACTATTATAAGGCCATAGATATTGTGTGCAACACGCAAAAACAAAGGAACCTAGCGTATGTATTATGACTGTCTGCTTTTTTCCTTCAAAATATTTCTTACACCCATCACAGATTTAAAAATTTGGTTTTGTATGTTTTTGTCAGTCCCCACATTTACAATGAGAATATCTCTCAATATCTTCTATAGTTTCCAGTCTGTTTTTCTCTCAACATAACGTATGTACACACCCATGTATGAACACTGTATTTATATAGAATGTCCTTTGGGAAGTCTGCTAGTACTGCTAAATCTAACAGAGGATTGTCCATGCTGTCTACATATCCAGGTAGCCATTCTCCAAGTCTGTAATAAAAAAGACATTTACAACAAATAATGCTTATATTTGATCTAAGGAACACTTAGTTGCTGTGTTCACAAAAAAGGTATATTAAGTTACACCAAAGAGCCATGAAAAGGTAGATGAAAAGCATATTGAGGTTTTGCACTATTTCCAAAGCTCATAAAATTATTATCTGTCAAAAACGACATGAAAAACATACTTAAACAAGATATGTTTGTAAAACATGTATGCCCCCTATCAGCAGCCAATTAGTCATGTGATAAGGTTATTATGCATGACTTCTGACCCAGTGATCAAACAATTAATAAGGGTTATCAAGTATCTACTGGTCATGACCTTAACCTTTGACCCATTGACCCAAAACTCAATAGGGGTCATCTGCTGGTCACGACCAATCATCATACAAAGTTTGAAGTTCCTAGGCCTAAGTGTTTTTAGTTAATTGATCGGAAACCGTTTTAACATACAAGGTCAATGTGACCTTGACCTTTGACCCCTTGACCCCAAAATCAATAGGTCATCTGCTGGTCATGACCAATCACCATACCATGTTTGAAGTTCCTAGGCCAAAGGGTTCTTAAGTTAATGATTTGAAAGCATTTTTACCTACAAGGTCAATGTGACCTTGCCCTTTGACCCCTTAACCCCAATATCAATAGGGGTCATCTACTGGTCATGACAAATCACCATACCAAGTTTGAAGTTCCTAGGCCTAAGGGTTCTTTAGTTATTGATCGGAAACCGTTTTTACCTAAGAGGTCAATGTGACCTTGACCTTTGACCCCTTGACCCCAAAATCAATAGGGGTCATCTACTGATCATGACCAATCACCATATAAAGTTTGAAGTCCTTAGGCCTAAGGGTTCTTTTGTTATTGATCGGAAACCGTTTTTACCTACAAAGTCAATGTGACCTTGACCTTTGACCCCTTAACCCCAAAATCAATAGGGGTCATCTGCTGGTCATGACCAATCACCATACCAGGTTTGAAGTTCCTAGACCTAAGGGTTCTTTCGTTATTGATCGGAAATCGTTTTTACTTACAAGGTCAATGTGACCTTGACCTTTGACCCCTTAACCCCAAAATCAAAAGGGGTCATCTACTGATCTTGACCAATCACCATACCAAGTTTGAAGTTCCTAGGCCTTAAACTTCTTTAGTTATTGATCGGAAACCGTTATTGCTTACAAGGTCAATGTGACCTTGACCTTTGACCCCTTGACCCCAAAATCAATAGGGATCATCTACTGATCATGACCAATCACCATACCAAGTTTGAAGTTCCTAGGCCTTAAGGTTCTTTAGTTATTGATCGGAAACCGTTTTTGCTTACAAGGTCAATGTGACCTTGACCTTTGACCCCAAAATCAATAGGGATCATCTACTGATCATGACCAATCACCATACCAAGTTTGAAGTTCCTAGGCCTTAAGGTTCTTTAGTTATTGATCGGAAACCGTTTTTGCTTACAAGGTCAATATGACCTTGACCTTTGACCCCTTGACCCCAAAATCAATAGGGGTCATCTACTGGTCATGACCAATCATCATACCAAGTTTGAAGTTCCTAGGCCTAAGGGTTCTTTAGTTATCACTCGGAAACCATTTGGTCTACGGACCGACGGACTGACAAGTGCAAAGCAATATACCCCCTTTTCTTCGAAATGGGGGCAAAATAATGATTAGCCAGTAAGATATTGAAAATATCTATTTAATCATTCAACTTTAACTGGTGTGTACAGGATCTACTAAATCTGTTTAGATTTATGTTGACCAATCAATTAAGAGATCATAAAGAGGTTTACTTGTGATTGGTTGTATCAATAAAATCCTCGTCCTCCGGGTTTTGTCTGACAGCAACAACTAACAGAATATACTCGTGAAGAATTTCTACAAGCTGACTCAGTTTATCTATTGACAACTTCTTCATATAACCCCTGTATTCTGTCATTATCTCTTCTGGCAATTCCTCGTGGAACTCTTTTAGTACACTTTCAAATGTTGACTAAAATGTTAATAATTTGTGCTCATTTAGCATTAAAGATATGAGTTATCTACCATAATATAATAAACACAGTATCTTATGATGTTGAGCAAACCAAACACATATAGTTTATCAAACTATAAACTTTTCAGGCATCCTAAATTCATGTTATGTACCACTGAATGACCTTAGAAGTTTGCAGTCTGATGAGACTGTACAAAAACTATCAAAGTGACAATGAAATAAAAGCATAACAATATTACAGCTTCAATTTAGAGTTGTTACATATTTAGTCAACCTACCTCTGTGTGTTGATTATTGCTAATCATCTTCTTTGTTTTCTTAGAAAAAGCAGAAAAACCATGTACTGGGGTTGTTTCAACTCACAACCCTCCCGGGGCCTAAAATAAATTTTGCAACATGTTATTGTTTTTCAAAAAACCTGTAAATGTAGGGGAAATTTTTTAAAATATTTAAAAGAGGCTTTTTTTAAAATTTTTTTCCCAAAACTGATAAAAATGAATGAAAACTTTTTTTTGTTTCTGAAAAGAAATTTTTCCTTTGTATGATTTTTTCAAAAATTGCAATTTTTCAGTATGATTTTTTCAATGCCCATAAAATAATGAAAAAAAAATAGGAAAAAAGGAAATAATTAATCAAAAAAATCTAATAAAAACCCAGAGCCAACAACATTAAAATATTATTTTAGTAATAAAACAAAAATTCGGACACTTAAAATGAAATTGGGTTTAAAATTTTAAATTTTACAAAACTTTTTTAAATTATTTTTTGTTTTGTTTTTCAAAATTATAAACCTTTTACTTTTTTAAATTTCCCAAATTTTTAAAAAAATTTTTGGGTCATTAGAAAAATTTGGTAAAAATCCCCTTTTGACTATGTTTTGGTTTTCATTTAAAGGTTTTCCCTGAATTCTTGTAAATTTTTCTCGGGTTTCCTTCCTGTGGGGTTTTGAAAAAACTTATTGAAAATTGTTAGATTGTCCAGTGTGAAAAAAATATCTTGGGAGGTCTTTTATCCTCAGCAAATATTTGAGTCTTAACTGCTCCCACTCATTTTTTTCCTGAAAGAAAATAACAAATTTTAAACTTGTTTACAAAAAAGGGAGTGCTGAAAAAATTAACTTAAAAGAAATTAAAAGTAATTTCTTTAACGAATTTCCTTAAAAGATATTTAAGTTAAAAAGGTTTTAAATTTTTTGCTGAAAGGGGCACTAAATTCCCGAAAACAGAAAGAAAATTTAAAATATAAAATTTTTATTTTACCTGGTTATTTTTCCCGAAGTTTTCAAAAAGATTTAAAGCATAGTGAACCATTTTCTGTCCCATTGGTCAATTTAAAAAACCAAAATAAAAAAGTAATCAACCATTTATCAAATACGTTTATGCAAAAAGCTGGGGGCGGGGGGTATGGTTGGAAAACAAAAAAAAACCAGGGAATAAATTTGCAAAAACCTAAAAAACCAAAAAGTAAAAGGGTTGTGATTACCCCTTTTAGAAAAACCCCTTTATAGTTCCCTTCCCCTATTAAAAATTATAGATTTTAAATGGGAAATTTTGGTCCATGGAAAGGGTCCCCCCACAAGAAAACCATGAAATTTTTTCCCTCCCAAAAATTTTGAAATAAAACCCTGCAATAAATAAACCCTTGTAGGGGGAAAAGTTTTTAAAATTATTTTTGATTAAATTGACCTTGACCCACTGACCCCTACCCCAATAAAAAGGGAAAAAAACCCATGAATTATCTTCCTCCCAAAAATAAAAATTAATTTTTAAATAAAAAAAGGCTGTATGAGCAAAAGGTGAAAAAAATCTTTTTTAGAAATGGGGGAACCTTGCCCCCAAGGGCCCACTAACCCCAAAATTAAAAATTTTTGTTTCTTTCAATTTTTAAATGACATTTGTCTAAAAGAAAGGGTTTTAATACCTGTAAAAATAAAAAAAAATTTTTAACATTGGTGACATTGAATTTAAACCCCAAATTTGCCCCCTTACAACCAAAAAAGGGGGACCCCCCTTGACATTGTTTGTATCAACATGAAAGACATTCAACCAAAAAATAAAGGACAGTATGAGTAAAAATGTTTAAATTTTATTTTCTAACCAGTGAATCTTGGACTTTGACCCTAATGACCACTTACTCCACAAAAAATTAGAGGACCATTGAAGGTATCCACCTACCAAATATGCAAGATATCATTAAATAAATTAAGCAATTGAAGAGAAATTTACGATAAATCCAACTTGACGGAATAGGTTAACCAGACAAGGTCCTATTTTCAAAGTGAAAAAAGGGAAATAACTGGAAAATATGGATGACACAGTTATATTAACTTGGGAAATATCATGTACTTTATATTAAGTAAGTGTAGAAATTATGAAGCCATTAGTATAAGATAGAACTTAAGATATTTCCAACTTTGGCGTTTTAGGTTAACCATTATTCAATTTTCTAAGTGCTGAAAAGGCACAATAATTGGAAAAATAGGGAAATAGTTTTTGAAACTTGCCAGCTTTTATTTTTGTTTTTAGTATGGGGGTTAAACTAAGAACCTTTTGGGTACGGGTAAAATTTTAAAAAAAACCCAATTTGGTTTTTTTAAAACCTCGTCACTTTGGCAAAACTGGATGGGACTTTAATTTATATTCCCCGGGGCATAAAAACAAAATAAAACAATAAAAACCCCCAAAGGGGGAAAAACAACCCCTGTTTGATAAATTTTCCGTAAGGTTTCAGACCCCCGGGTAAATGATTTTTTGAGTAGGGGCACAAAAAAGAACGGAGGACCGGTTTGACGAAAACAAAAAAAAAATCAAAATTTTTGGCCCCCCCCCTTTTAATGGGGCCAAAAATTTCTTTGGGCATGGGGGTTTAATTAAATCAATGAAATTTTTTTTAATTTTAATATTTTCAATCAAAATTATTAAAATGCTTTTGTTTTAATTGAAAAAACCGTAAGGTAAAATTTTTCATTTTCCTTTAACGGGGAGTTTTTTTGATCATAAAAGGTTTAAAATTTCCATGAAAATTCCCAAAAAGACAAGCTCACTTGAATAATGTCCCAAAATCTTTTTTTTTTTTCACAAAAAGAACAAAAAAAAAGAGTTTTTTAAAGGAAATATCACCCCCTTTAAAATAATTTCCCCCAATTCAATTCGTGACTTGGGAAAAAAAGAATTTCCATAAATTTGTTCTCAACAAAATAATACTCTTTTCTTTGCCCTTTTCCACCTTCAAAGAATACGGGATTTGCAACCAAAGGGAAAAATGTGGTCTGGGGGTGTGGGTTTTTTAAAAATTTGCTGATGTCCCCTCTTTGGGGGTTTTAAACACGGATTTTCTCCCCAGATTTTCCGTACAAAAATTTTTTCAGGTTTGCTTATCACTATTTTTAATTTTCTGATCACTAAGGCAATTTTTAAAAGCCCAAATATAAAAAAAAACCTTTAAATTTTTTTAAATGTTATTAAAAAAAATTTTTTAAAAAATATTGTTTTTTTGATTTCATATAAATTTTTTAAAATTCTTTCCGGGTTTAAAGTTAAAGTAAAACCAACACTTTTCAAGGTTTTAATTGGAAAGCAAGACAAAAGACAAACAGGGGCCCAAAAGTGGTTAAGGCTTTTCAGTTAGAAATTTGTTATTTAATGATCGCTAGCACATTTTTTTTAAAACCCCAAGTCGGGAAACAATTTGTGTTTCCCTAGGCAAGAAACCCTTAATTATTTTTTCAGAAAGGGATTTTACAGTTGTCTTTTTAAGGGTTTATCATGTAGCTTTTTTAACAAAAATTTTTTCTTGGAAATTAAACCCAAAATTTTTAAAATTGGGGCTTTTCCAGTTTTTTATGTTCGAAGAACAGGGAGGTCCCTTTTTGTAAAATTGTTTTTTTGCTATGCTGAAAAACCCCAAAAATTTTTCCCGCCCTTACCAAATTGCGGGATCCCAAACAGATGAAACATTTTTGTAGGTTTAATTTTTAAGAATTTGATCCCTGTTTTTAATCTTTTTTTAAAATTGTTTTTTTTGTTTGGCTCCTTAATTTTTAACATGGGACAACTTTATCATAATTAAACAGGCTTGTAGCAAAATGTTCAAAGCGGCGGGTCCATTTCACAAAATAAGAGGGGGAAAAGTCACAAGCCTTTCCTTTTTTTTCCCTTTAAATTAAATTTGGGGTAAAGTTTTTTGCACATGTTGTTTATGATTAATAAAAAATTTTCATTCATAGCCTTAATTAAAAAAACAAAAACCCAAAAAATAAACCACAAAACCCAAAACAAGGGGTTTTAAGTAGCTACCAAACCCGTACAAATTTTTTATTTTTCAATACAGTGTAAAATTTAATTTTTTCCTTTTATTTAAACCTAAATGTATTGTTGCAGTTTTGCTTTTAAATTTTGTGTAGGGTTTTTAAAAATATCTCATTTAAGTTCATAACCCTTAAATAGGTCAAGCCCGGGAAAAATAATAAAACATGTTTTTTTCTCTTTCAACCTTTCTTTTATTGATATTTTCCCTTTTTTAAGCGCTTTAAGTCAGCAAAAAATCAAAATACAGAAAGTAAAAGTAGTTACTATGGTTTCCCTTAAATTATTTATCAAAAGAATCTTTTTTTTCCCAAATTCAAAAACCAAACGGGGAACTTTGAACATGGCCTCCCTTTCTTTTATGTTTTGGAAAACAGGAAAAATTGGTTTTTGTCTTTTTGTTTGGGTTTACTGTATTTTTTTAAAAAATTATAAACCAACTAATTCTGTTGGACACATTTAAAATCATCCCAAAATCTAGCAAATATTTTACTCTTGTTACCCCAAAAATCTGCTACAAAAATATTTTTTTTTATTTTTTTTAAACCCCTTTCATCACTTTTCAAGCATTTTTTAAAGGTTTTTTTATAAAAATAAAATATCAAATTCTACTTTTTTGTGCCCAACACAAATGTCCCCCTTGAAAATTTATGTAACCCTTTTGGTTTTAATTTCCAGGGCTCGGTTAAAATGAACATTTTTTTTGTGTATCACCCTTTTTTGGGGTTTGTGATATTTTTTTATAAGGGAAGTATTTCAATTCTAAGTCCAGGTACAAAAAATTATGTACAAATGGGGTTGCTATTAAGCCTACAAAAAAAACAAGGGTCAATTATAAATCATGAATTAAAATTTAAAAGATATTTTTTAAAGTACATTTTTTAAAAACAAATAAAACATTTCTAACTCAATTTTAAATTGAAAATAACAAAAATAAAGAAAAAAAAGGGCCAAAAATTTTTTTAAAAAAAATGAAATTATTTTAAATTTTAAAAGAATTTTGGTTTCCCATAAACAAAAAATTTCCCCCAAATTTTTTTTCGTTTTATAAAAAAAGGGTAGGGTAAATAAAATTTTATAACATATTTTTTTTTAAATTTTAAAATTTACATTAAAAAATCAATGTTTCTCAAACCCAAAACCCCCAAGCATAAAAAAATCTTGAAATAAGTAAAAAGTTTCACCACTGCTATTTTCCCGAAATGTATCATTTTTATATCTTTAAAATGTTATTGTTTATCAAATCTTGCGGGAAAATCTGAAACCTGTTGCATCCTTTTTCCCTCAAATTTTGTTTGTTTTTTTTGTTTTAACGTCTACCCGAACGGTAAGGGTACCCGGGGGGACTTCCACGTTCCCAGTTTTAACGGGGTGTAGGAAGACCTCAGGTGCCCCTTGTGCATTATTTCAGCCACAAACGGGCACCTGAGTAGAACCACCGATGTTCCGTAAGCTAGCTGGATAGCTTCCTCACATGAAAGAATCCAAAGTCCCTGTCAGATTTGAACCCACAGCGGTGAGGGGCAAATGGTTTTGAAGTCAATGACCTTCGAATCACTTGCCCACGGACGCCCTTTATGCCCCTTATTAATAAACCAATTGGATGCTGTGACATTGTATTGCAATTGCCAACAGTACTGTGAAGAGACAGTCTACAATTTTGCATGCAGTTTGACTAGTGTTTTTGCAGTTGGATGCAGAAACATTTCAACATCTGAATTATTGGTAATTCTTCAGCAAAACAAGTCATTGTTTCAAATTAAGCATCGTAAGGAACACTTAAATACAAAATTAAGCTTTTAAATCAATATCTACATGTGTTTTAATTGACTTTTATCTAATTTCCCCTTCCTGGACTTACCTGGGTTGTGTTTCATAGAAAGTCTCAAGACTGAAATCAGTCTTAAAACAAAAACTCAAGCAATTTTGTGTTTCAAAGGAATTGATCTTACTTACAAGTCCTTTGGCATGATTCCTTTTATTTCTGAATGACAATGCAAATGAACATTTCCACATTTTGAATTCAAGCACATGCCATTGTAACTTTTCTTAGGAGAATGAATTTAGTTAATATCTAAAGTCTTTTGAACTTAAAATAAGAATGGTCATAAGTTAGTCCTAAAGCTGGTCTTACCGGTTAGTCCTAGGACTTAGGGTAGTTAAACTAAGGGTTTTCTATAAAGCACAGTCCTGTTCTTGGTCATAGAATGATACCAGGATCTGACCAAGGAAGGTCTTCAACCACTGATTGCTTGTCTCAGAGTTAGACTATTCAAACACAAGGCCAACATTTCTACAATTTATGATACATACCCCTTTTCAATTGAGCAACAGTTATTTGTGACGCCTCAGCTTTGTCTAGTTTTCTCTGATATTTCTGGAACAAAGCTCGATGTAGACGTAGAATACTGGGAATGTAACGTAGAGCTCTCAAATGATGATCCTGAAATAATGAAAAATCTGATTTTATCTTATCTTCAAAACTGTAAAATTTCTTTTTATTTTACTTGACTGTTTAAAACATAAATTTTTTTTTATCTTCAAGCAACAAACAGCAGAGGCTTAAAGAATGTCTTCTCTATAAGGTAATAGGTAAAGGTGTATGCCACAGTGACTTATAGACATCCAGGGGCCGATGACTAGAAAAAGTTGTAAGTGCAGTTTATACGAATTTATTTCAGTTTGTGTTGGAAGCTATAAGCTTATTGAAACACCCTCAAACTTGTTTCTGGAACTAACCAGTCTAAACTATCAGTGTAAAGTTTCTTGCTCATCGAAACAACTGCTTGCTCCTGACCTGGTTTGAACCAATGCGACCAGCAATCCTTGGTTTACTAGTCTGAGGCTTTAACCACTTGGCCACACCACCAAGAGGTTTGAGACCCCCATACTTTTTTGCTTAAAATGTTTCTGTTATCATATTCTAAGATTTTAATAAATTCTACTTTACAGTTTTCATTCTACTATATTTCACTGTATACATAATAATACCATTGTAACAACATTGTACCTCTTTGAGGAAAAGTTGTAGAACTTTATGTTGCTGTTGAGATACTTTAGCTTCAACTTCTTGTCTAAGATGTTGTAGAGATATAGGTGTTCTATAACGCCAGACTCTTGGAATGTCTTCAAGAACAGATGGATTCTCTCTCTCCACATTAGTGTCTGTCTCATACAGTAGACAGAGTAGAGGGTCTGCTCCTGTTATAATAAAACATGCAGAATGATGACTTACAGAACATTAAGTCATATTTAATAGACTTTCTTATAAATGTTTCAGTTGCCAATAACTTTACTTAATTTGTACAATAATGTTAAAATCTGCAACTATCAATTTTTAATCTGGGAGATTTTATTAAAGCACAACAGTAGCAGAGTCTTGTCAGAAAACATATATTTAAAAATACAGTTATTTACAGGTTTCCTCGACTCTAAATTGGTTATATAGACAGTTTATCAAACTGCAACCTCAGAAAACCCTAATTCTCAGATAATCTAACTTTTTCATTTATGTTAAATTTTACTGTTCTATTAAACCAATGAAAGTTGAATACTGTGAAATTCTCCCTGTGTGGCCATTGTTTTTGTTAAGTAGTAATGCATAATGTACATGTTGCATATTTGACATTTTAAAGATAATATAAGTAAACAAGAGATGTCCATAAGACAGCTCACATGACGTTTCCTAGTGATTGACAGTAAGAAATAGGACATGACTCTGTAGAAAGGTAGTTATTTGACCTGTGGCATCATATTCGGTAATAAACAAAGATCAAGTGTGTGTTGCAACCCATTCCCTTCAGTAGCTTGAGATACCAGTTTAAAAACGCAAAACCTAACCACATTGTGATGACAACACCCTAGTATTCGAATTATCAAGCTAACAACTATTCCTTTTATTATTAAAGTATTAAGCTCTATTAACATATTAAAATATTACAGCCAAGAAACACTAACCACATTAATGCTATTGGAAAATTGATTATTTCTTTATTCCTGAAATCATTGTCAGAATATTTTCTGATTTCACAATAAAAAGTCAACTTACCAAGTCTATGATCCTGAACCAGATGTTGGTTATTGGTTTTCAAAGAGTTTTCAATATTCTACAAAAGAGAAATGCATTTGCTATAAACATAATATACTAAACTCTCTCATAAAACAAATGAGTAAAACTACACTGAATATAACAAAAGTAATACAACTAGAGCAATGTTTATAATAAGTTCAATCAATACTGCCAGTGCCAAGAAAAAAATCTTAAAAAGTTTAAATTTTTGTTGTTAATAAAGGTGTCTGTTAAACTTTGCATGAAAGTTATTAAAATCCCAGCCAAGGAGGCATTTTGCATTATACAGAACAAAATATATATCAGTGTGGTGTCAAAATAGGATAATTTACCTGTAATGAAGTCTTTATAAATTTGGTAGAAAATACTGTTTCCCACTGACTTCTTCCTTTTTTGGTCGATAACTGACATACTTCACCACCTACATTCTCCCCTGTGTAAAAATTGTGACAAAATCTAACTTATGTATTTGTTTGTCATGTTTTAAACACAAGGTTAAAACAATTCTTTAGTCAAGCACACATGACAGCAAACAGAAACAAATATTTCCATGTGTGATATGTTTATGTTTTATACGCAACCAGTAAACTGCAGAGGTGACATTATTATGTTTTGAATGACAGTGCAACAAAATACAGAAGTTACTCAATTCCAGAACAAAAGTCTAATTCTTTACAGTGCAAGGAGTAAAGTAACAATCAACAGTGTCATATGAAAGACAGAATAATTCTAGAATATGTTGTAGGTAACTGATAAAAGATCACTCTATGCCTCAACAATCTCAGGCTAAACTAATTTGGCATGTTACGGGCTAAAGAAAGAACAGATTATGTTTAGATATACCTTCATTATGTATCTTCATAACATGGTCTATAATTGTATGCATGAGTAAAAGAACATCATCAACACTTCTACCAAGTGCTCTATGTATATCATCTATATCTTGTTGTATATGTGCCCATAAAAACTCCTCTACTTCATTTATATCAATGTCTGGTTTTATCAAAAACTGCACAGCCTGTATAATAGCATATACAACATACCATTTATTATTAGTGTCAAGTAAATCAACTTTGAAAAATAAAAACATACTGGTAACAATTGCAATTTGTTACTTTTTTCAATTTAAAACAATCAAAATTCTAAAAATAAACAAATATGAACATTTAAATGTATTTTAAACTTTAAAATTGATATCCATTAGTGTTCACCTTGATTACAAATAAATTCATTAAAGAAATGCTCTTTTCTTTTTTGTGTAACACTAAAACTGTTTTCCCTGAAAATGGCATGGTTTATCAGACATTTCATTTCACTAATTAACAAAGTAACATTAACTAACATAAGATCTTAATATACCTGTGGATTTGTTCCTACACCAATAAACATGGACATGTGTAGAATAAGCCTTATAGTGGCAGTGTATGCTGGGGTCAATGTTCTTTCTGGTTTAGGACCTTGACCTCTGACCTGAGCACGACCAAGTATATGTCCAGTAAGTGTATTGTCCCTCCTAAAAAAATATATGTTTCATGTTATGAATTTAACTAGTTTCATCAAAACAATACAAAATGTAAAATATTCTACATATAATGCGTTCCAGAATAAAAAAGGAAATTCCAGATGTCCTTTTTCCGGGGGTCTACCTAAAGACACTTTTTCAGCAACAAATTTACATGCAGAGAAGAGCGAATGAGTGTTGCCAAACTTAGAGGAATAATTCCCCTATCTTTTAAACCTCAAACGCATTGTACCTGTCCGTTTGCAGATGATATCCCTTCATCTTTTTTCGAAGGAAAATGTTGGAAATCGTTGTTCGGAGTTATTTGATGAACACATATACGTATACATAGAAAAATGTATTTCTTATACTTTTAAAAGGATAAGTAATACTGTCATTAATGCAGTTAATTCTCCGTAATTGGTATAGTGCGGGCATATGGACTATTACTGTTCAATTAAATTAATATACATGATACATTTTTCATCGCATTCCTCATACGTTAGTATGATCTTTGCCTTTGATTGTTATTTATTGAGATGAAAATGTTGCATGATATATGGTTTACCCCTGTTTTATTGAAGAGGATATGATCAACGACAAAATGGATAGTAATAATATAACTCAAACATTTGTTTTTATTTTTGTGACAATTCGTTACTTTATTTAACATTTTCCATCATACATCATATTGTTACAATGAAAATATGTAGTAAGTAAACAAACAAAAGTAAGAAGAAAATAGTTAAAAACTATCTAAAACTGATATTGATATTATATTTTTTTAAGCTAGTAGTTACATATTATTGTCAATCAGCTATCTATTCATATTAAATACTTATTTATTTACCTAAAGTTTAATCATTATAAACATCAATTATCACCATTTTTAGAAAAAAAATACTTGCGCAAAAATATAATATCTATTTTGATAATTAAATAATAATGATAACAAAAATAAACAAATAATAATAATAATGATGATGACATTAAAATGAGAAAAAATTAGTCAGTTATTTTTAGCTCGACTTTTTTTTTTTGAAAAAAAAAGTAGAGGTATTGTTATAGTCAGGTCGGCGTTGCCGTTGCCGTTGCCGTCTCCGTTGCCGTCCGAAAACTTGTACCTGGATCATAACTTTTTTATTTCTTTGTGTATTGTCTTCATTCTTGGCCACAACAACCCTTGGGACAAGACCTTTCAGTAGACCACACTAACCTTGACCTTCATCCATAAATGACCTTGACCTTCAAGGTTAAAAGTCCAATTTTTGCTTGTTCATGCTGTTATTGGCTGTTACTTTGTTATTTTTGAATGGATTGTCTTCAAACTTGAACATAATAATCTTCAAGGATATCCCTTAAAAATAACCAGTCAGACCTTGACATTCACTCATTAATGACCTTGACTTTGAAGGTCAAATTATTGAAATTTTCATTTTTTTTGGCTATTATTGGCTGTAACTTTGTTATTTTTGAATGGATTGTCTTCAAACTTGAACATAATAATTCTTCAAAGATAACTGTTAAAAATATACCGAAAGACCTTGACCTTCACTCATTAATGACATTGCCTTTGAAGGTCAAATTATTGAAATTTTCATTGTTTTGGCAGTAACTGACTGTAACTTTGTTATTTTTGAAGGGATAAACTTCATAATTATAACAGAACATTCTTAAGGACCAGACCTTGTTTGTTTATCAAACCCAAATTTGCTGGGGCTCTTTAATGACCTTGACCTTGAAGGTTATATTACTGAATTTTTTCTCAGATTGTGCATTTATCGGTGTGTGTGTATGTATAGTATATGTATTATATATAAATATATATATAAATGTGTGTGTGTATATATATACATATATGCAGGTATATATATATATATATATATATATATATATATATATATATATATATATATATATATATATATATATATATATGCATGTATATATATATATATATACATATATATATATATATATATATATATATATATATCAAATATATATATATATATCAATATATATATATATATATATATATATACATATATATATACATGTATATAATTGCGTCATGTTTTTCTATTTTTAGAAATTGCGTCATTTTTTCTATTTTTAGAAATTGCGTCATTGTTGCTATTTTTAGAATTTGCTTCATTTTTTTCTCTATTTTTAGAAATTGCGTCATTGTTTCTATTTTTAGAAATTGCGTCATGTTTTTCTATTTTTAGAAATTGCGTCATTTTTTTCTATTTTTAGAAATTGCGTCATGTTTTTCTATTTTTAGAAAGTGCGTCATTTTTTTCTATTTTTAGAAATTGCGTCATGTTTTTCTATTTTTAGAAATTGCGTCATTTTTAGAAATTGCTTCATTTTTTTTCTATTTTTAGAAATTGCGTCATTGTTGCTATTTTTAGAATTTGCGTCATTTTTTCTTATTTTTAGAAATTGCGTCATTTTTCTATTTTTAGAAATTGTGTCATTGTTGCTATTTTTAGAAATTGCGTCATTTTTGTTCTATTTTTTAGAAATTGCGTCATTTTTTCTATTTTTAGAAATTGCGTCATTGTTGCTATTTTTAGTAATTGCGTGATTTTTTTTCTATTTTTAGAAATTGCGTCATTTTTTTCTATTTTTAGAAATTGCGTCATTGTTGCTATTTTTAAAAATTGCGTCATTTTTTTTCTATTTTTAGAAATTGCGTCATTGTTTCTATTTTTGGAAATTGCGTCATTTTTTTCTATTTTTAGAAATTGCGTCATTTTTTTCTATTTTTAGAAATTGCGTCATTGTTGCTATTTTTAGAATAATGATATAATGTTGCATAGAAATATTTTAATGTTTCTCATATTACAAAATACTAATGTGACAAGACAGACTAAATTTATAAAAAGGAAACATTAGAAACCTTTCTATGTCTTTAAAAAAGTAAAAAGTAGCGTTGCCCCCGCCCGAAAACATATTTTTACTACAGCGTTCTAAAATAATATAGATTGTTATATTTACCGGGATGTGTTTCCAAATTACCCATTTATACAGTATGGAAAGATAAGCTCCTTTTCTTTCTAACTTTTAACAAAATGAACAGGTAATTTACTCGTAAAATTACATGTAAAGCAGTTAATTAAAAAGAATTAAACTGATAGGAAGATTTTTACTTTTTTTTAATTATTCATAATTAAACAAATAAATAAATAAAGGGATGAATAAATAAGTAAAATAATTAAATACATAAATAACAATATGAATACTAGTAAATAAATAAATGAATAAATATAAATGCATAAATAAATTAATAATAATTAAATAAATAAAATGATTTAATAAAAGAAAAAAAATAAGATAAATTATGTTAGTGATGTAATATAAAGTGAATTGAAATGTGATAAAAACATCAAAATGGTTAAAATGTAAAAAAAAAATGCGGTATATCATTATCCATAATATATGAGATGGTGTGATTTTTGTGTCATGAAAATCTATTGTTTTAATGATGATTCATGTAAATATAAATAATTATATAACCTGGTTTCGAAAGAAGACAGATCTCACTCAACCAACGTTTTATTTCAAACGATTTTATGGTAACATGACACATCTTCAACTGTTAATAATTTTGAAATAATATTCAAGATTATGCAGACATTTAACAGATAACTGTATGTTCCAAAAGTGATTATTCGATGTTCTAAAATATCTTTACTCAAAGAGGTTGCTAAACTAATAAGCTTTCATTCTAGGCTAATCGTACAATCTCTTTAGTTGTAAAATAATGTCCATTTTACTGACAGTCGATTTCACATTTATCATTTTCGCTAGAAGTCAATAAATACACTGACCTAAGAAATGCTAGCACTAATAGTCCATTCATTACGCATTTCGCTGAAATAATGAAAGTTAAACGTTAAGTTGATTTATTACACAAATTGTGAGAAGTTCTACACTATCTTCAGTTATTTCATTAAAAAGAATAAATGCGTTTTAAAAAATGATATAATAATATATACATTTCTAACTTTATGATAACTATTATGCAACACAAGTTAAAGTAAAATAAAAAAAACGGATACATAACTGAAAATGAAACTAAACTATTAATTTTATCTAACAACAAAAGTATCTTAAAAATGCTCGGCCGTTTTAAACCAGGTTGCTTTGTTTATATATACAATTTTAGTCCTGTTCAATGATATGTTTTCATAGATCATTTTTCATGTTGTCTGTGTGTTTTTCTGTGTTTAATTATTTTTTTTTTTCAAAGAAAAAAGAAATCATTTAACTTGCAATAAAATATATGCATAGCATAGAAAGAGATTAAAGTTTCGTTTTTTTTTATAAAATTGCATGCATTGTTACTAAAACAAACACAAAAAAAGACAAAGTTGGTATTACTGAACATTCATCGAATGTAATAGAAATAACAAATAAATTATTTATGGAGAATTCTGATCTCATATCTAATTTCCTAAATGATATCGAAAATCAGAAACAAAAACAAAATCAATTTGAACATTGAAACATATCAAACATATAAAGAAAAGATATTTATGAAAGAAAGATATTGGATTTTAAAAGCTAGTATCAAAATTGTAAAAAGGTTGAAGGCACAATATGTCCCAGAATATATCACAAAATTGTTCTATATGGACAATGAGTGAGTATTTTTTTTATGAAACGATAACAAGATACCAAACATAAATAAAACTAACAGCACAACATTTTTGAGGCATGACGTGCCTTTAGGTATTTAATACCAAAGATTATGAACAAACAGAAGTTTATGGCACAATATGTCTCAGAAATTCATACTTATCAAATAATGTAATATTGCGCAATATTATATTACACAAAACTCAAAGCACTGATAAGACATATTTATACATTTCCTGGAATTATATTTTAGTAAAATCAAATAATAAGTTTAATTCTTTGAAAAAAAATTCTGTAGTTGAAACATGATGAATTGAGAATATCAAAATCACTTCAGCACTTCAATGATTATGCCAGATGTCCTCATTGCACTTTCAAAAAGTGTTCGCGTTTGTTCCGATGCATCACTTGTTTTTTTATCCGTATTTCAAGGTTACTCCTTATTTGACGCCTTTTTATGTTAATATCCAGTATCATCTTATTGATTTGTTTAATGTCAAACCACTTAAGAAATGTTTTTTCTTCTTAAATCTGAAAAATAAAATGCAATTTCCTCATCATATTCTTTGCTTTCTTTAATATAAAAATATAAGTCATACATTCATTCAAAATTTTTAAGCGATCAAATTGCTTGACACAAATGAAACACATGACTGTATATATTTTTTTGGAAATTTGTCACTCACATAAGGACTGACACAAAAAGTGTATGTATCACATACTCAATCTGAAATATTCATTTTTTTACCTCTGATTTGTGTGTGGTAAAGGTGTTACAAATACATGCGACATACATTTTAAGCATAATGGGGTTTTCAAGTAGATATAATTTTATCTATTTGATTTATTGCAAGGATTAATAATAGATTTAGAATGTTTTTTTATTTCAAAACCCACCCAAAAACACCCAAATAAAAGGATCAAATGCAAAAAACAAACATTAAAAATTTAAATATCATAGGGAATTTTTGAAAAATCTTTATAAAGTCTTATAAACAGGGCAAAAGTTATTATTTATTTTTAAAGTTTAAAAAATTTGGTGTATGGCAAAAAAAATTACAATTGTAATAAAAATTTAAGGGTTTATTAGAAGCAATTTGAAAAAACCAACCCAATTTTAAAATTATCGTTCGTTTTTTTTTAAAAAACAGGGCCACACATTTGCATTCAATCCCAAAGAATTGTAAGTTTGAAAAACTATTTAAAAACCCTTAATTAAAATTTCTTATGAAAAAAAGGGTTAAATTAATTTTTTTTTTGTTAATAAAATTAAAAAAAAGGGGGAAATTTATAAAAAATTATACAAAACTATAAAAAACCCCTGTTTAATTAACGAATTCCCAACCCACAATCAATAACCTCTCAAACTTTTTCCCTTTTGAATTTCCAATCCCCCTTTTTTTCTTTTGGAAGTTTTCCCTTTTTTAATTTTCGAATCGTCACTTCTTTCCCATTGTTATATTACATTTGTTAGTACAAACACTTATTCTTTTTCCCACAACACATTTTGGTTCTTTTCCTTGAAATTTATTTTCTTTTTTCACTTTTAAACAGTTTTGGGCGCTACAAATCGCATTTTTGAATCATCCCTGGGTTAAATCTCCCTTTTTACATAAATTTTTCCTGAACCCCGGGTTGGGAAACATGAAAATACCAAAAGCACAATCGTATAATAGAAGATTTTTTAATCTTAAATATAGTTGGAATAATTAGACATAATTCTTATCGTTAATTTAGCACAAAAACGTGTTTATTTTATCAAGATTAATTATGAATTATAATTATGACATAGTATAACAACTTTCCTTGTCTAGAAAAATACATAAATAAAATCATGTTAAGGTTAACGCATTTTTATCAAAATACCGGTATTGTGCTCGTTTCATGGAAAAACTGATTAATTGAATTCTTGTATTTTTCAAAACTCATAACGTACATAACATAATATATTGATGAGTACCTGTGTAACTTTATTCAATGTCTTGAAATATGCTGGAAATAATATTGTATTTAATATGATATTTAAAAATATATATGTAATGTTGAGCGTTATCCTGTTACATTGCAATAGTGTGCAACGTCTTTTTGGTAATATATTTATGGTTTTCAAAATATCGAGTATTAGTCATATGTACCTGCATCTACTACATAAAAAAAATTATGGCATGTTTTTATTTTTGAATCATATTAAGTTTTCCCTTCGTTGATTATGCTCTGTATCATTCTGTTTAGCATAACAACAGCATATTATATTCACATTTTCGTTTATCTGTTTGCCACGAACAACAGACATATACATTTATCTAAACAAACCTTTTTCCTTATCATATCGGCTTCTTGTGCAAAAAATTTCATCAAATTGTGGTGTAATAAATATAATTGTTTTAGCCATCTTTAAGTTAAAGACTGTGTCGTGGAGGAAAGTAATATACTGTTTTAAAATGTTTTTAATTAATTGCACAATGCATAAGTAAGAAAATACAAGCAAAATATTGTTAATATCAGAAAATACTATTTATTGTTTAAAAAATCTGTTTGGAGAATTCATGGTCAAATTTCGAAGGTATAAATATAAACAAACCTACTTGTATATTTAAGTTTCCAGAAAAATGTAGAATCTGACCGGTGTGAGAAAGTTACATGTTTAGAACAGTTCTACATAGCTATGAGGACAAACTTAATTTACATAGTCTGCGAGTTTCACATTTTTGTATAGTTATGTGCTTTTAAGGGATCTATCCATTCCAAAACATTACAGAAAAGCTAATGTCCAATTTATATTATTTCAGGATTTTGATAGTCAGTTACATTTGTAATGATAATATAATAAATTGAAACTTAATTATTTACGGTTATAAGATAGTTTTATCCCAATAGTTTATCAAAATGTAAGATAAGAAATCTAGAAACAAGAATTTTATGTACGTTTTTTCAAAGATTAACATATTACTAAAAATTCGTTTTTACATTTGTTATTAATTTAGGATTGATAAAAGGACCCTTGGAATACAACTATTTTTGATGAATTATGTTACATGAATAATGTTTACATGGTGCTAGCTACCGTTATAAATTCAAAGCTAAATAATCGAACGTTTATTTAGTTTGTACCTGGTATATTCTCAAGTTTCTTCTACGATTGCATCACAAATGTCTGTAAGTACGGTGTCACGTTATTACAGGCTGCAGTATACGACTTAATATCTAACTAATTTTGACATCCGTTCTACAATAAAATAAAGACATTTATCATATTTACATGTTTCACACGCTATAATGTGCTAAATGTCATTCCAACATTGAAATGTATATGTTTTATTATGTATAGTTTGCTAACACCCGTAGTTTTTCAAATACCTTGCTTATCATCCGGTCAGATTTATGGTTTCTAAATTAACGTGCATGTACAGAAGACGATGTTGAAGTTCGGGTCAAATACAGTCAATGCCTTATTTACACCAGGTCAGAAGAAAAATAATTTGTACATGAAAAACGATTATGAAACAGTCAGATTAAAGTATTTGACAATAGTGTCTATGACTGGTATCATTGTAAAACGCCGTGATATTTACAAAAGTCCTAATGCTCCGTTTCAACAATATATTGCATTTTATTCATTACATGTACACCAAACAATATCGCAAAACAACGATCCTACGTGAGAAGTTGGCATTTTAATAGTTAAAATACCTTACACGAGCGGTTTGTACTCTTAAAAATGATAAAATTCATTGAATGTGAATAAAGAAACATAATGCATCCTTTGTTTAGTAACTTTTAAAATTCAGGACTCATTAATCTTATTGGTTTATAGATATATCTTATAAAATATATTTTAAAATATTTATAAAAGTTCTCAAAAGCTTGTGGATTTTTTTTCGCAAATCTTCCTCTGATGAATTACTGAAACTGCGTTAATTGAGGCAATATCTCGTTTTGCTATCATAATTTAAGCCATTTTTACCCTCTCTTGACCCTAGTTTATACCATACCGTCTATCACTATACTACCACTTTTCTTTCGACGATAATTTTCACAAGTATATTTGTTTGAATATAATTGAATAGTCACATTAAAAGCAAAAGCTTTTATTTTGATTTTGTTGATAAAAATATCAATATTTCTATTCATTTATATCGTTTTTATTTCAAAGTAACAAAATATTCGTGCTTTATGATTTATACATTATATACACATTAAAAGTTCAACAAAGTATTTTATCTTCGACACTATTATTGACGCGTTTCGCTTAATGCAGTAGACAGCAAATAAAACGTTAGTAACGTTATTGGTACTAATTTGTTAATTTTGTGACCCCCAATCATCGGGGGCACTCCTGACTATAGAGGCATTATTTGCATAATGCTTTAGAGGTTTTGGGCGGCTCTAAAAAGTTTCCCCGTATATTTAATCAAAGATATATATTCGATCATTGAAGACCGTCCTCACAATAGTATTGCTGTAAGTGCACGTGTTTGGTACTTTAAAGTCTTTCTAAGTTTTGTTTTCCTAGTTGGGTGGTTCCAATATACCTCACTTAAATAATGTTGAATCACCCTTAGTATAAGTTGCCTTCTTTCTAGCTTTTTATTTTATGTTAATAGGCAGCCTTCATAACCTTACATCCCATCAAAATTCAATTTTATTCAGTTCCCGCCCATTGTTTTCTCCTTTAGGGCACACGCACTGTTTACCTGGGACCATATGCCGCTTTTCGCGGAAGTGCGCTTACTTCTCCTATTGAATGTTCTATGATAAAAGGGGGATGTAAGGTTATGAAGGCTGCATAACATAGATCTAAAATACCAAGGACGTGCACACACCACAATAATTGTTTATGCGTTTATTTAAGGTCGCCGCCAGAAAGCCCATATGGGCGACCGTACACTCAAATCGGGCCATTCTAGAGCGTCCCGTTGAGATTTTTCGTCGATTTTTTTCCAGCTTTTATTGGTGAAGGAAGACCTAAGGTGCCCCCGGACATTATTTCAGGCACGAGGGGCACCTGGGTGGACCCACCGACCTAACGTTAGCCAGCTGGATGGCTTCCTTACATGAAAGCTTTCGACCAGAGAGAGGATCGAACCTACAGCGTCGAGGGACCTAAAATCTCAAGTCTGCGACCTTAACCACTCGGCCACGGATGCCCCAACAATAATACCGTGCTGGAGATCTTAAATAATACATTAATTAATACGCCACACATAGTAGGTTTTAAGCTCGCTGACACAGAGTAAAGTTAGAACCTACGATGTGTGTCATATTAATTAATGTATTATAAATAATACCCAACACTGGACGGAGAAATCGCATTATTCCTCAATATTTAAAGGCTGCAGAGGATTTAAATGTTTAAAAATGCATTATTATCATCAAATCCAGAATTACGACGGAATTTAGAAAATGAAGGTGAAGAAATACTTTACTTAATATTTTTGCAACAAGCTTTGCGGATCTCACGGCGTATAATCGATGTATAGAAAATCTTTGTTATATATATTTGTTTGAACGGTAAGTACTTTTTGATACAGTTACATCGTAAAAGAGAAGACTGGTAAAAACGGACGTTTTTTTTCACCCTTTCTATTGTTATATTGAATTATACAAGTGTGCACACCATTTAATAATAATGTAAACCACCATTATATCATTGCCTTTCTTTTTTGTCATTTAGAAATGTTTCTTATAAATTGGATATCATTTTTTATTCGTACACTTATAATGTATATGATTTACCAACACAAAATTCGAAATATATGAGAGTCAAGATAATAATCATTGCTGAATTCCGATTGAAAGTTTTACAGAGCACACTTGTAGAGTTTCAAACAGTCGGTAGAATGTTTATTATTATAAATATTTACATAATTAAGCAAAATATAATTTAATTTTGCAAAATCATACACAAAACTATAACTTTGAATTAAATAAAGACTTGAAGCATAACGTATATAAACACATAGAGAGTTGTTTTTCGTTTGTTTGTTTATTTGTTTATTTTTTTTTGCTTTCCTTCTTCTTCTTTATTAAGAGGGGGTGGGGTCATGTTAGATAAGCAGTGGACACGTTTTGTGTTGTTGAAACCTTAACATGTTGCCCACAAAGATCACACATAAAGATAAGTCAGAAAGGGGTTATCATACCTTTAAACCAGGAACTTATAACTTACATTGCGAAACAATGAAAAACACTCATTGGTTCTAGCATAAGATGGGCACATTTTTCATTTAATCACTGAAAGTCCGTGCGGTAATTTGGCACCATAGTAGAGGCTATCTCTAGGGTAATTACCAATACTCCCGTTATTTGTGTAATAAACTCGATTTGACCCCTAATTAAATTTTACCACGGTATGGCAACAAAACATGCGGATGACTGTCATTTGAAAGATTTCTTTTTTTTTTTTTGGGGGGGGGGGGGGGGAACGGGGAGAGTGTAGGTAGACTTTTGTGTTTTTTCTTATTTATTTATTTACTATTTACAGAGTTTTTTCTAATAACTTTCATTGATGCTCTATCTTCATTTGTTTAACAATTCTTCATACATTTATAAATATTGTCAGGTTTTTATTTCGGCAGTGTTCATAATAGTTATCTGAAAGCTCATACAGCCTACCTTAAAGATTTAAACTTGAATTGCAGATTAGGAACAAGAATAAGTTATTTTTTGTATGATTCACTCAAGTAGTTTTATAGTTCTACCATCAAAGTTTGTAATGATATATTTTGACACAGTGATTGTTATTTATAATAACAAATTTCCAAAGATTGTCATTATATTAATTATTTTGTGTATGTAATAATCATGACCTATTAAATGTCTGATCACAGTGATATATTCAATAAGTAAATAAGATATGTAAACGATGTATTCACGTAGAACTATCATTCCGCTCCTTACACTTGTAAAATCATTAATAAAATAACGATAAGGCATTCAAGCTGTTTTAATTATTGTAATGAATGTAATACTTAATACCAGAGCCTGCAAGAATATACATTAATGCTCAAAATGTACAATTATCTTCCATATCATGTAACGCCAAATTGATATGTTTAAACAGGATATAAAATACTTATTACATGTAACGAATGTCATTTCATATTGGGACAAAAGGATATGCTTTACAAAACAGGACTTATGAATGATTTACTATTGATTTGCTGATAATGTAAATCAGTCAATGACCTGCAATGTTATACTAAGTTACAATAATCATTAATGTTTAAGCATGCATAATGTAATTAGCGTAATGCGATTTTTGTATCTGTCAGAAGTCAACGGGATCGTGATTTATAAATAATGAGTATGGAATATACAGTTATAATCAAAATTACACAGAAATACTTGAAGATATTTTGGAAAAAGTAATGTACGTGTAGACATTTATTAAAAATAAACTGGAGAGTCGACGATTAGCAAATAATTAACCTAAGAAAAGCTTATTAGTGATTTTCATATATTGATAATAAGTTAATACGCAATACGCGTATAAAAAAAAACACACACACACACAAAAACACCAAAAAACATGACATAACGCATACTAACACGTGTATATTGATCTATAATTATTAACGAGCTCTCTTACATATAAAACCATGATAACTCTTTTATGGATAAACTATATAAGAATGAATCACTCTTTCACATATTATGTTTATGAATGATATTTGAATAGAAATTGGAAATAAAAATGATCTGCAGCTAACATTTATTTCTGGACTCCCTAAATAGAAAGACGTAACCATCAGACATCCTGCTGACTTATGATACGTTGTTTATGTAAAATCTACATGTATATTTCAGAAAGGGGAAAATTATAGAATGATATATGAATATTGCGTCAAATATTGTAATGGCTTTGGATATTCTATCATTGAATAAAATATATGTTGTGTTCTGTTTGTTTGAATTAGACACGTAGAAGTGTCAAATACATTAAATTGGACAAACACGAGAAGGATAAACAGCCGCAAATTTTAAACAATTCAGCGTTCCAAAATATTCAAGTTATGTTGCTGTTCATTTTAATAGTGAAGCTCATTCTATTGAAGTAGATTTCTTCCTATTGATATTTTACATATCAACAGGAAAAAAATGTTAAAGGCACATAATACAAAATAATAATTCACTATAACTTTAATAATGACTTGCAAACATCAGATTAAAAATATGTTTCAGTTAATTGGCCAATGAGGACATTTTAGGATACTATAAAAGTATACCAAAATGAAGAAGCCTGTTTATGCTAAAGATTAAAGCATTTCTGAGGCAAAATGGGTCTTTAAAATAATTACAATTCCGTAAGGTTTTCCCAGATTTTCACTTGTTTGCTTTTTCACATTACTAATTTCTTTTGTTAAGAGATATTTGGTTATATTCATTATTATTTTTGATAACTGTTGTATCAAGACGTTATTTTTTAGTTAGTTTTATTACTTATCTTTTCTATTACATTTAAATATATTGGGTGTACTACAACTTTTCTTAATTGAAAAAATAATTTCATTTTTTTACATAGAATTGTTGATCTATATTTATATTTTAATGTCGTTGCCGTTACCGCTTAAACGGTAATATTTGAATTATTCATTTCGTTTCAAAGACGAAATTAATAGAATGTGTTGTTTTGATTTATTTACTCCATTTTAAGATTAAATGACGTTCTTATTCTTTAAGCAATATACAAAGGATAGGTACTTTTTGGCTTATACCTCGTTTTGTATACATTTATGAAGTACATTATGCCAATAAGGAAAACTTACCTAAACAGTCAGTCGATGCATTCACACTTTTCCACAAGTGCTATATAAATATATATTTCTTCCAATAAATTGTTCGTAAGCTGATTTACGTACGGTGACAAAAAGTGACATGTGTGTGTATGTTTTATTTATCTCATGCTGACGAGATACTATGTCGTGGGCACGTGTTACTAAGTCGTTTCGCATAAAATAATAAGTGGTGCGAAAGAGATACTATGTTGTACCTCCAAGAGTTACAAGTCCGTGGCCAACGAATTACTAAACTTAACAAATAAACCGCCAGGGCCTAATTTCTTCTTCAAGTTTAAACCCGTGGTAATATTGGAAAAGTTTAAAGGTCATTAGTGTACCGTACGGTACATAAAGTCAAGATTTCCTATCACACATGATGTTTCTAAAAGGGAAAAACTTAGAAGAATATTAAAATGTGTGATTTATTGGTCTTGGATAAATGATTATGTTCTTTATGATAACTTAATGACATATACAATGTTTAAAGTGGATATATCTTAAAGTAAGTTGTAGTAGATTTAAGCGTTGCATTTAAAAAATTTTAAAACCAGACTTTTTTTTTAAGGTTAAAAAACGCTTTCATAATTAATTATAATTTTATCTTGATTTGGATAATCTATCTTTTGCACAGGCATAATTATTCTGCGTAAGTACAGCTTAGTAGCTCGTGGCCACTACATTTTATCTCGTGGGCACCACTTAATTATCTTTAGCGCACAAAAAAGTAACCGATTGCCACGACATAGTTTCTCGTGCGCACGACTTAGTATCTCGTGGCCACGACATAGTATTTCGTGAACACATGTCAACTCTTTCACATCTACATATATTCGTAAAAAACGTTATAAACCTTACATTTAATTACTTCAGTCGAGACAAAGTCAGTTACTTTGATATAATCTGCATTAGATTGTTTCCGTAAATTAAGTTCATCAGAAAAAAAGATAAATTTTACAAGTGACAGAATATCTAATAAACTGTCAGAATATTCAATGTCTAAATTATTTTTGAGATCTTTTTTTTCATCTGAACATAGCATATCATCGTATTACAAACCTCTCATTCATGCGTATCCTGGGCACAAGTGAAGTTTTGAGCAATATGTTTTGTATTTATA